>NW_026068178.1:586138-631474 GCF_014885135.2 Alexandromys fortis | reverse complement strand
GTCTTTTATTGGGTCCTGATATATGGGCACATCTTGCTAAGTGCCTTTGATCTGAATAGTCACTTTTGGCACCGAGATTGGCATTTGCCATTATTATCTGTGTGAATGTTGCAATGATGCCAATGTGACCTTAGTGGCTTCCATAATAACCCCTTTCCCTGACACAGTAACCTGTTGTCAGGTACTGCCCATGCAGACACTGATTCCTTGTACCCTCAGAGTCTCATTAAAGATGCACCAGATTAAACTCAACTGCAAGGAAAACAATTAGTTCTCTCTTTTGTCTCTCCATTCAAATCTAAATTGCAGAGCAGCCAGGTGTCATGTTCAACAAATCTCCATCACTTGATGGCAACAGGAAGGAATGGAGTTGGAAAGGCTCCAGAGTTTTCCCTTGGATGATTGTTCTCTCTTTCATTCTGTGTAGTCATGAAGCGCCTATTTGCATATTTCCTTTTCAACATTTTCTGCCATCTTTCTTTTGTTTTTTCAAGTTAATAAACATTGTCATCCAACTTTTTGCCAAAACTTAGTCGTACCTGGAGGCAGTAACAGCTGTCAGTGAAATGCCAAACTTTTCTTATTAATTATTTCTCTTAATTTGTTATATTATAATATAATTACATGTTTTTCCCTTTCCCCATTCTTCCCAAACCTTCCCATATACCCTTTCTTTCTCCTTTTCAAATACATGGTCTCTTTTTACCAGATGGTCAGCCCTGAAAATATGCATTTTTATAACACAGACTGAGCAGGCTGTATTTATGAAATGTCACACCTTTTAGTCTCACTATAATTCACAAGACATCAGGATCAAACTCAGACACCAGTTTTTCCTAGTACTGTCATTATACATGTGAACTGAAAGGAAGAAATACTTCTGTGAGACTGTTTACCCAAACACACAGATACTCAGTTTAGAATTATCTATAGCAAATTAGTCATCTTGTGTAAAGTATCAAGGCATCAGAATCTAAAACTCACTGGAGACAAACCTCTGCATATGTCTGTGAGAGCGTTTCTAGACTGGTTTAGTTGTGGGGGACCGATCTACAGAAAATATGGATATTTCTATTCTGTGGATCAGATGCCTGAAACCAAATAAAACTTAGTAGATAAAAAGCAAAGTAAGTTGGCACTTATATCCAATACTCTCTACCTCCAATCTGAGCACAAGGAGACAACTAGCCTCAGGTTACTATTACTATGTTTCCCCATAATTCCTTTGAACTTTACAGCAAATTGTCACCTTCCTACCTTAAGTTTCTTTATGGCAGGGAATTGGTCATGAAAACTAACAAATACAGATCTTATAGTAATTTCTGCAGTGAGGGACCTGTTGTACATCTTCATAATGTGCAGGGGGAAAAATGTCATTACTCTGCTTCTTCTTCACCTTGAACTCCTAAATCAACACAAGCTTTTCTGTCCCCAATACCTAAAGTACGGTTGTGTCCTTTATAAATCTGAAAAAAATGCTTAGTAGTCCAAGATTAAACCAACATAAACAAACCCAACACCATTCTGAAAATTAGATTTAAAGGGTCATAGATTTAAGAGATAATGAAAATAAAATGGATGAGAAAGCTTCAGAACATTGCCATTTGGAGTTCAAATATACATATTTCAGGGTTTTTGCTTATGTCTGCTCAAAATTATGATGATATTATACCATAATATGTGAGCACTGAGGGATATGAGATGATTTGTGTAATAACTTAGCATGGTGTCCAAAGCATGTGGCCAGCATTACTGCTAATGCAAGGTGGCATAAAGTAGCCATAATCAGAAATTCATGTTGAGCTGTTGTTTCTTGCAAACTATGCTTGGCAGGGGTGGGGGCAGTCTGTTGAAAAATTTGGGAAGGCAAAATTTTCACTGTGTGTGTTGATAATGTAATAGTATAGTCTAATCCAATTACTACCTGCTTATATAATTTTGTGGGATGTTCCCAGAACTGGTAGAGAAAAATGAAAGTTCTTTTAACGATATTGAATTCAAGGTAAGCACATGTAACTATAAAAGGGCCCATTTCCTATCACATCACCAAGCAATTTCTGTCACATGGCTCTATGTCTCTTTTTGCTGATTTGGAATGTATTTACAGAACTATTTTTAAAATTGTTTAAATAAATGCTTGATAATAGACTCTAGTATACAAAGCTTCCACTTTATAGTAAATAACACTCACCAACTTAGTTTGAAAAAATTCAAAATTTCCTGGTCAGACAATATCATTTACAGTACTCAGTTACGAACACATACTTTGCTTTGCCTGACAAACAGCTATGACAGACACACAGACATGTCAAATCTAAATTCAGGCTGTATTTAGAAATGTATTTATTGTGTAAAATAAGGAAACCTTGTAGTTTTCAGTATACATTCAAATACCAGGGCTTCTGTCATCCAACTTGAAGGCCCTAAAGGGCTTAAAATAATACTAAACAAGTTAGTACCAGTTGCAACATAATGACTCCCATGGTAAAACAGTATCTATAAAAAAAATCCGAATTTTCCTAGTTACCTATTGGTACTTCTATGCCATTTGCAGAAAAAAATATTGGGAGCCTAAGTCCTAAAGTGTTCTAGTAACAGCCCAGTCTTTTCTTGCTACTCTACTATTTCCTGAATTTCTTTCTTCGTAGGGGTAACAAGAGATCAGTATTGCACAAATTTCTGTCATCTATTCTTTAGAAAGGTTGTTTGATGATCCTATAAGGTATTAAGTTAGTATCTTATATTGGGTATGATGCTGCTGTTTCTTGTACCATGAAGTTGTGCATCTGCCAAAAACTTCTGTTTTAGATTTTCATAACTCAATATAAACAATTTATTTATGCTATTTATTTCATTCAGGCCATTCTAACCAGCGGAAGGTGCCTCACAGCTCTGAATTCTAAGTGATATCAATGATAGCACACTAACATTTAGTTGTTGACCTATTGCCTTATCACTTGAATTTCCAGAGACTCTTTATGTATATACGTTTATCAGCTACTTGTTGTCTGACAATTATCATCAATCAATGGTATTTCTATTCTTCTCCTCACTCTCATGCTTTATTGTCTACTACTTTTTAAATTATATTTATTTTAATTTTTCTCTTCAAAAACTATACTCAAAATCATATGACTTTATTGGATGATCAACTCTAACTGTAGTCACTGGTTCTGTACAGTAAATCATAAGTTAGAATATTCAGGTAATCTAAGTCAGAAGATGAAAGCATCTGTCTTGAAAATAAAACACACACACAATAAAATATATATACACAAATATTTGTATATATACATATTTAAATGTATTTTTTACTTCACACTGTATGAATTTCCCATCTAGGTCTCTGTGTCTAATTTCTTAACTGTACTTTGAATTAATTATCTGCCAAAATATTCTCAGCATACTCTCCACAGAAATATTTAAATTGCTTATGGATTTCAACTTTGTTTTTAGTTTGGGTACTTTCTCATTGTTCTTTCAGTTTTATTTACAGAAACTTAACACTGCTTATCTTATACTTAAAGTCCCCTATGAACAATCCATAAAAGATAAAAGTAATATATGTGTTACAATATTAAAAAATAGAAAACACCATCCTGAGTGAGGTAAGCCAGACCCAAAAGAAGGAACATGGAATGTACTCACTCATATTTGGTTTCTAGCCATAAATAACGGACATTGACCCTGTAATTCATGATCCTAGAGATGCTAAATAAGATGGTGAACCCAAAGAAAGACATATAGTCATCCTCCTGGAGATTAACATTCATTGGGCCATGAAAGCAGACAGAGACAGAGAGACCCAAATTGGAACACCAGACTGAAATCCCAAGGTCCAAACAAGGAGCAGAAGGAGAGCACGAGCAAGGAACTCAGGAACTCGAGGGGTGCACCCACATACTGAGACATTGGGGATGATCTATCGGGAACTCAACAAGGCCAGCTGGTCTGGGTCTGAAAAATCATGGGATAAAACCGGACTAGCTGAACATAGCGGACAATGAGGACTGCTGAGAAGTCAAGATCAAATGGCACTGGGTTTTGATCCTACTGAACATACTGGCTTTGGGGAGCCAAGGCAGTTTGGATGCTCACCTTACTAGACCTGGAAGGAGGTGGGAGGTCCTTGGACTTCCCACAAGGCAGGGAACCTGGACTGCTCTTTGGGCTGATGAGGGAAGGGGACTTAATTGGGGGAGGGGAGGGATATGGGAGGCGGTGGAGGGGAGGAGGCAGAAATCTTTAATAAATAAATTTAAAAAAATTAAAAAAAAGAAAATTTTGTCATGTCCTTATGACTGTGACATTACAAGGTAAGATTTTTTTTTTGTACAATGTTTACTCTTCTTTTTATTTTTTATCTCAGCCACTTTATTATGGTAAGAATTCTTCCCTCTAATTCCAATGGTTTTCAAGAGTTGAACAAGGCTAAAGGTATCTTCACAAGCTGTCTTTTAGCAAAACTATGTATTGAATATAAAAGTATCTTTCAAAAATTACACTTCTAGGTCTAGTAAGGTAAGCATCCAAACTGCCTAGGCTCCCACAAAGCCAATACGTGCAATAGGATCAAAGACCCATTGCCATTGTTCTTGAGTTCTCAGTAGTCCTCCTTGTCCGCTATGTTCAGGGAGACCGGTTTTATCCCGGGCTTTGTTCAGACCCAGGCCAGCTGGCCTTGGTGAGTTCCCGATAGAACATCCCCATTGTCTCAGTGTGTGGGTCTTGGACTTCCCACATGGCAGGGAACCCTGATTGCTCTTTGGGCTGATGAGGAAGGGGGACTTGATTGGGGGAGGGGGAGGGAAATGGGAGGTGGTGGTGGGGAAGAGACAGAAATCTTTAATAAATGAATAAATAAATTTAAAAAAAAGAATTGTAGTGCAAATAAATAAATAAATAAAAGAAAAAATTACACTTCTATAAAATCAATGAGTCAAATGAGAGAATGAGTAAAGGAAATTGAGAACCTTAAGAAATTCACTTCTTATAAAACTGGAAATGACAAGAATATGACAGTTTAAAAATCTGTAGAATCTTCTGCTGGAAATATGTACAAATTTTATTTAGTTTTCAGAATTTCTAATCACTGTATTCTCATAGGTATTTTTAATTATCTCATCGGTATTTAACTGTAGAGCTATCCTTAGAGAACCCACTGCTGGAAGATCCATCTTCACTAAATTCTGTGCTCTATGCTCTATCATGAGCCTAGGACCTATGCCTTTTTAAAAATTATGAGCTACTTATCCTAGATTTTACAGTTCTGTCTCTTGGCTTCAAAGCCATTCTTCTTCCCTCAATACCTCCAATTTTATTTATCTAAATCATGTTACAGTTCTTTTATGCATATTACACTGCTTCATAGTCTTTGAATTCATCTATCATTTTCTAGTTTGATTCTCCCAAAGCAGGCTCCCCACTGAGTAACTTCTGCTCACAGTTATGTTCATGTACTTTCCCTAAAGAACTAAGAATAGATAATACATATGAAAGATGTATTTAGTGTTGGAAGCAGAAGAAGTTAGAAGCTGCAGACTGTAATGCTGATCCAACACTTCTGCAAGCAGAAAGGGAAGAATGGAAAACTAGAATAGGAGTGCCAGACTATTGAAAATCTAAAAAAGACTTGGGAAACCAATGCAGAAGTTGAGTCAAAGCCAAGAAATCTCATTAGCTCTTTATTTCACTAGAGGGCCCTTTCAATTCCTCATGAAGATAGTTTATTTCCTCTAATCAGCCCATGGATGCTTGTGACATGGTGTCATGGACAAATGGAAGCTATATGCAGGGACATGAGTTATCACCCTGGTGGTATCAGTCTCCCATAGGAGGAGCAAGAAAACTCATTTTTCTAACTCCACTCTAGGTCATTGAACAATAATATGTTTATATATATATATAATTATGGGACATATATTTGAGCCAAGTTTTTCTGCATGAATTTTTCTAGGTGACATTCAGACTTCCTTAAACGTTAATTTAAATGTCAAATCTCTGAATGATCTTCTGTTGATACACTCATTTCAATATCACATTAACCTGATTTACTTTTCTCAGAGCCACGATTGCTATCTGACATTATCTCACATATTGAAGTACTTGTCTGTCTCATTGCATTGGACCAGACATCACATCTGATCTGTTCTTAATATTGAAACCAACACTAGTAGAGTATTCAAAAGCAGTACCTCCCAGAAATGTAGAACACTGAAACGCTTGCTGTTATCCAATCTTTTTTTCCCTTTGAATTCCATCACTAATGGTGAACTCTACTTTCCCATATCATTCAAGACACTACATTTATCTGGAACCCGAAACTCACTGGAACTAGATCAGTATTGCATCACTTTCTCTCACGTGTCTGAGCTGCTCAAAAGCCAAAGTTATATATTTTATTGCTCAGAAAAGAGCATCTCATTCAATTGATGATGACTGGTAAATAGAAAAAATGACAAAAAAGATCCCCAGAATATATAGTTACCTCCATAACTGCTTTCTTGATTGTGTAATGCCTTGTGGGCTAGGGCAAGATACCATGTCCATTTGAAAGCTCACATACTGTGAAATAAAACTCTGCAGGAACTTGTGGGGAGATGGGCCTGAGCACAGGCAGGCATAAGAACTACTGTGAGAAAAGTCTATATGATGCCTTTTCTCTTCTCAGGAGGTATATCCATTTGGTGATCAAAAAGAAACAACAGTGTCAGCTTTGGAGAGGAAACCTGGTGCTCCCTTTGTACTGGAGCCGGCCCCTGCAGCTGCTGCCTAATCCTGTGGCCAGGACAGGGGCTTGCTGTTCCAGTGTCATTTCTTGTGATAGTGACACCTTTGTTCAATGATCAAAAACACTTTTCATGGTCTGTACCTTCTTCACACTCCCCTGGAGGAAGTGTCCTCCCTCCTCTTTAGGCTGATGCTGTTTTCTGGCATAGAAAGAACAGTTTAAATTCATTGTTGAGACTAAATCTTGTCTTAAGGCGGGTTTTGTAATTTCCAATATTGGCTTTAACAATTGTTGGAAATTGTTTCTGCAATGGAAAAAAAGTGGTTTGTTGGCTTCCAGAAAGAAATGCAGTAATGTAAGAACATGAGATTTTTTGGTAAAGAAACATTATACTGTGTGTGTTTTTATAGACAGTTTCTGTTCCATAGTGTGCTAGGGACATCAATTCCAGTATGGCTTAGATTGTATTTACTAAACTATTATATTTACCTAATATTGAGTATTGAATAATGATACCTACCCATTCAAATTCTTGTTGAAACTTAATGACTTGTCTAGCAATATTGAGGGGTAAGCTTTTGGATAGTTAGTAAATTAAGAGGGATCCTACATAATGGATGGACTTATAGAAGAAGAGAATACTTTTTTTTTCGCCTTTACCATAATCTACCATGTGAAGGCAGTGTATGTTAACACAAAGGATAAAACAATAGTGTACCATCTTGAGATAGAGACTTGACTCTTAACAGCACCAAACTTTTGAGCAAGTTCTTGGACTCAAGACCTCCAGAATTGTGAGAAATGAGTATTTGTTCTATAGGAAGTATATTATCTCAGCTAATTTCATAGCACCACAAATGGATAAAATGCCTAATAAAATAGATATAGCATTCATGATGTAGTAAAATCTGGAAGCAAAGAAACTATTCAATCTCTTTTTTCAAAGGACTGGTAAGCTTCTGCTCTCAGATAGGCAAATTAATTAGGAAATATTGAGGACAGAAAGTTAATCTGTGTCTAAAGCATTTTACTGCACAAACAAGTTTAATAAAAATTCAGTGTAAGGAACTCAGGACCGCGAGGAGGGCACCCACACACTGAGACAATGGGGATGTCCTATCGGGAACTCACCAAGGCCAGCTGGCCTGGGTCTGAAAAAGCCTGGGTTAAAACCGGTCTCGCTGAACATAGTGGACAATGAGGACTACTGAGACCCCAAGAACAATGGCAATGGGTTTTTGATACTACTGCACCTATTGGTTTTGTGGGAGCCTAGGCAGTTTGGATGCCCACCTTACTAGACCTGGATGGAGGAGGGTGGTCCTTGGACTTCCCACAGGGCAGGGAACGCTGATTGCTCTTTGGGCTGAAGAGGGAGGGGGACTTGATTGGGGGAGGGGAAGGGAAAGGGGAGGCGGCGGTGGGGAAGGGACAGAAATCTTTAATTAATTAATAAAGAAATAAATAAATTAAAAAAAATTCAGTGTAAGGCTGTTGACTTCTACCCAGTGTAGCTGAAGCTAAAGGGAGAGGGAACACTCCTAGTTGATCCTGTGTAAGACTTTGTTACACTGCCTTAAGGAAAGAGCAGAAGTCATGTCAGAGAGCAGCTAGTGGTTCTGTCATGTGACAGATAACCAATGTGATTCGTGATCATTAGCTTGAAGAATTAAGGATATGGAATTTATTGCTCTTTTTGTGAAAGAGAAGAAAATTTTATCAAGATGAGATTTTAGGCCAGTGATTTAAAGGAAAACTTTTCCATATGGTACACCATGCTGGCTCTTCATATACTGTTATTTCCTAGAGCTGAGTATTAGTGTCTTTGTTGACAACACTCAGTGTAATCTGTACCCAGCCATAGGGTAATCTTTAGGGGGCTCTTGGTATTTCAATCACTATTTTCCCCTTTCACTCTTTACTACATTTTTAATAACTCTTGTCCAGAAATTGCTGTAGAGACATTCAACTGGGAATCCTTTCCATGGTCTTCCTCTCATTTCCATTTCAGGCTACAGTAGAAGCAGTCAAACAAACACATCTCTACTTTTCTACTTAGTAGCCCTGGGAAAATTAATCTACATATCTGTGAACCTTGGTATTCAGCTATAGAGTCATCTACAAATTGTTTATAATAAAAATATATGGTTGTTGAAGAAGGTAGTTCTTATGAATCCTGATACTTAAGAGACACAACATGTAAAATGATGAGAAAGTTACGTAAGAGTTCTATAGAAAAATGAGTTTTATAATAATTTTTTAGTATTCCACTTACACTCAATTTATTCCCCAAACAGAAAATATTTCTAATTAATCAGGGCATCAACCTAAGCTTGTGCATTTAAGTGGATAGTGAAGCAAAGAAATTCTGTCTGTCATCATTAGTGAAAGATCTATGAAAGGATGGTTGCAGATTGTCAAAGATGCAGAAGCATAGATCAGTCAATAAATGTCCAGCATATGAAAGCCTGATAAATGTTCCCCCATAATAATTTATAAAAAAAAAATTGTATACATAGTGAAAAGGGGCTTGAGAAAGGCCCATCCTCAATGAATATAAGAGCACTGGGGAGCTAGTGAGAGTCTTAGAGAAGGAAGAGTGTGAGACCGTGGCAGGAGAATCAATGTCAACCCATCTAGGTCAGAAAGGAACAAAGTACAATGGCTTAAGAGCTCTGAACAAATCACCCAATTCTCTTTTCTAAATTGTTCATCTTCTGTGGGGCATGATGAATGCTGACTTTAGACTCCTTCCCTTGGTTCTGCCAGCAATTCAGTAGCTTAATCTTTTTCCAATCTCAGCTGTTGCCTAATAATCGGTTCCAGGCACAGAAATTTCATTAACTCCTCAATGATGTCCACAGGCATTGACCACAGACTTCATCTGTTAAGCTGCTTTTATTTCAGCCTCTACACAAATTGCCCTCTGTCAGAGACAGACGGGGGAGGGGGGGGAGACAGGTAAAGAGAGATAGGGGAAATTCTATGAAGTTCTTCCATATTTCTCAAACATCTTTTCTTTCCTTAGTGAAAATAGATTTCCAGAGGAGAAATTGAATTCTAAAAACAATGACTTGGTATTGGAGTAACTTCCAGTTTTTTCACTGTTAGCTTAAAAGACAGTCCTTGTCCATGGCCAGCATGCTAGGTTACTGTATTATTGTCTCCCCTAAACTGCATCATACTTTATGAAAAAGGAATTGTGCCCTATGTGAGAAATGTGGTAAGTGAACACTGATGTCTTTAATGTCTGAAAAGTGAGGAGTCTCAGAAGAAAAATCACACTAAACACCTGCTGTTTCTGATCCGTGATCTTCTGGGTTGCTATGTGTTGCCTCAGGCAGGATGTTGAGACTTTTTGGACAGAGGTCAGTTCTTATCATCTTTCCTTTGAGAAATTTCTTCTAACTAGAAGAGCAAACTGCAACTTCTCTTGCGTTTCCATGTCATACCAAGCCATTTTCTTTTATACCTTTTAGGAAAATATATTATTAATCCCATTGAAGATGTGATTTTTCTTTATATTTGAGTTCTATGGTAGCAAAATTTAAGCTATATATGACTCACACCAGTGCTTAAGGTCCAAAATCTCAATATGCAACAGAAGCAAGACAATTAAAGACTGACTTTCCTGTTTGTAGTGAAGTGAATAAATAATACTAAAAGCAGAGACAATTTATATAAAAAGAAGAATGCACCTGAAATGGCTATTCTATGTGCTTTGTAACAGAGGGAGATGTCAATAACATCAGGGGTATCTCTCCTGCCACTATGTGGGCACATTTATATGTAGTGATTTTTCACATCTTAGGATTTTAGCTAGACACTAGATAGCTTCTGGGGGAACACTAAATGGCTTAGATTGGAATGAGAGTCTACCTCATGGTTTCTATTCGTTTGCTTACTGGTTGTTTTATTTAGATAATCTAAATGTCATGTCTCTCTTTTTCTCTGTCACTCTCTCACTGTTTCTCTCACTCCCTTATATCCTCCCTTCTGCCAAGGATAAGGGCATTTCTAATTCATAAGAAAAAATGGAGGGTTAATAGTATGAAAGAAAGGTCACATGGGGTCCATTCTCAATCTGGCTGATGTTTTTACAAAGATATCAGAAGAGGTGGATTAGGCCTGAGTTGCTTTCAAATCTCTTCTCGTAAATAACAATGGTACTGCTGTTTTGTGTTAAAATGAAATGGCATCTTCTGAGCACTTTCAAGTAGATAAATATTAATAAATATCTTAGAATTTTCTTGCATAGATAACATTTGGATATATTGTAGCATAAAAAGGTGATGTTGACCCTCTCTGGCTGTATTAAACTTAGACTACTTTTCAAGCATTGAAGTACACTTTTTATTAATAAATGGTCATAATAAAAGTGAAAATTAATTTAAATTGCTAACTTGATTGGATTAAAAAATGCTTAGTTAAAGAATAATAGTCCTCAATCAGATATGTCTCAAACCTAGTGGTGGCCACATGCAGTCCAAGATAAAAAAACTTCAATGTTACTTTAGCATTAGTAGAAGTTGAATTTTTATTTTTGCAAAATTTGAAGTCTTGATTGTGGGTTTCTTGGCCTTGTGTTTTGCACATAATAACATCCTACTGCAATGTCAGGAGGTACAGATGCCTGCATTAGTGATAGACTTCTTTTGTATTTGTTTGTGGCAATTCCAGAGAGATTAGCTGAAAGGCGATTATCCAGCTTGAATGTGTATGATGCCAGCTCAAAGGCTGGAGTCAAGGTAAAAAGTGAAAAAAGAGAAATACAAATAAGTTCCAGTATTCTTTTCTCTTTGCTTTCTGCTATCCTGAGATGAAAGGAATCTGCTGTTGATTTCTGAAAATTTGTTCTGCCACCATGCCTTCCCTGCCTCACTGAATGGATTATACCCCTAAACCATGAACAAAAGAGTCTTATCTCTTTTAACTTGTTTCTGGTAAGGTTTTAAGTTACATCAGTGAAAAAAATTAGCTAACACAATTATGTTTTATATTTTGCACAGGTATAACCAATTTGGAGATCCTCAAGTCCTGTGGAATTATGACTTTTCTCAATGTTTTTTATTGTTTTACTTTTTCATATTTTTTTATTAAAAATGTTTTTCATTTTACATACCAACCCCAGTTCCTCTTTCCTCTCCTTCTCCCACCCAGAACCTCACACTCTTTTGACATCCCATCTACTTCCAAGTCTTCCCTCCCATTTCAAGGCAGAGCAAGTCATCTCACCATAGAGAATGTGTTCCAAAATATCAGTTCATTCACCTGAGACAGGTCCTGGTGCCACTGCCGCCCCCCCTCCCCTCCCCCCGTTAACAGAACAATCCACTGTCACCCACTTTCAGAGGATCTAGTTGGGTCCATGCAGGTTCCCCAGCTGTTAGTCCATTATCAATGAACTCCCACTAGCTCCAGTCAGCTGTCTCTGTGGTTTTCCTCATTAAGCCCAACAACTCAAATAGCTAAAAGGTGTTTAAGGAATTGTTCAACATCCTTTGTTATCAGGGGAATGTAAAGCAAAACAACTCTGACATACCATCTTACACTTGTCAGAATGGCTGAGATCAAAACCACTGATGACAGCTTATTCTGGAGAAGATGTGGATTAAAGGGAACACTCCTCCATTACTGATGGAAGTTCAAACTTCTACAGCCACTTTGGAAATCAGTATGGTGGTTTCTCAGAAAATTGATAATCTATCTACCTCACGACTCAGCAATACCACTCTTGTTCATATACTCAAAGGATGCACAATCATACACATGGGCTTTTGTTGAACTTTGTTCATATCAGCATTATTTGTAATAGCCAGAACATGGGAACAGCCTGAATGACCCTCAACTGAAGAATAGATGAAGAAAATTTACACAATTGAGTATTTCTCAGAGTATAAAACAATGACATCATGAAAATTTGAAGGCAAATGGATGGAACTAGAAAAAGTCATCCTGTTTGAGGGAATCCAGACCTCAAAAGACAAAAATATTATGTACTCACTCATAAGGGAATATTAGATGTAAAGCAAAGGATAACCAAGCTGCAATCCATAATCCCAGAGAATCTAGGTAAAAAGTAAGTCCATAAGAAGTACACACGGAGGGACTAGGAAGAAAAATAGTTAAGATCTCCTGGGTAAACTGGGAGGGCAAGTAGGAGTGAGGAGAGAGGGAAATGGGAACATGAAGGATCAAGAAGACTGTTTTGGGGGAGAGATGGAGGTGGAGAGCAATGGAAGAGATATCTTGACTAGAGGGAGCAATAATGGGTTAGAGAGTAGCCTTATGTTAGATAAATTCTCAGGAATCTACATGGATGACTCCAGCTAAGACTCCTAGCAATAGTGGAGAGGGTGTCTGATGGCCTTCCCCTTTAATCATATTAGTGACTACCCTAATTGTCATCATATAATCTACATCTAGTAACTGATGGAAGCAGATGCAGTGACTCATAGTCAACCACTGGACTGAGCTCTTGGAATTCAGTTTAAAGGACAAGAGGGATGATATTTAACAATGGAGGGGAGACAAGAGCATGATGGGGAAAACCACAGAGAAAGATATTTTAATTTTTTGTATGTGACTCAGGATAGTTTCAATCAACTCTGATGATTAAGCTCTTGCCTGCCTCAATTTCTCATGTATCTAAAACTATAAATATATATGTCATTGTCATTAGCCTTTTAATTCCTTTTCCTCTGAAACATGTCAAGCACATGTGTTTCTCTTTTCTCACCATTTCCTCTTTGAGGCACAAAAATTGGCAATTTTATATGTAAAAAGAAAACTTTGAGATTGACAACACACCATATCCGACTCATGAGTTCTCTATGATACTGTCATAATCTGAGGTTTATGATAGATACATCATTTCCATGAAAATGGCTATAGCCTACCCTAACTCCAATGTTTTAAGTACTATTTTGCTGTACATTACTTTCCTTATTGTTCACCCCTCTTCCTGGACATTCTTTATCACAATCCCCAGTCTATATTTTTCTCAAGACCAAGGCTGGTCTCAACTAGTAGGTATCTACTAAACTGTCTAGTCCCCAATTCCTAATATTTGAGCTGTTATCAATTTTGGTTTTCTTTTTATACCCTGAGAAAAGTCAGTATAATGGTGAATTTTTTGATGTCCAAATTCAGTAAGATTGAACTTGGATTCAATAAGCATATTATCTCACTAATCCTCCAGGGCTTCTTTATAGGCTTGATATAATACTTAAATTGCATAGACTATATAAATATACATAAGTCTTTTTTTCCCCACTAGATAAGATAACTACAAGAAGAGGTGATATTAGCTAGTCCCATAATAGTGCTCCTACTTAAACCTGAATTCATTTTCTTTTCTATAAACAAGTGGTAAGTGGTACCATTTTTTTTCTCATCATAGGAGATTCTCAAAGTGCACTCAAACTACCAACCTCCAATTCTTCTTAGTAGTTTACTTGTAATCACCCTTCAGAGACTGAAACTTTCATATTGAATTTATCTGCTGAAGCTCCAGTATTTTACAATGTGATGATTATACAGTTTATCCTCAAAATCACTAAGATTTGGGATTCTTGGCTTATTTTAGTATTATAATACATCTGAAAGTGATAAAACAAGTCACTCCTTCCATGCATTTTCTGATAATGTTTCCAATCACTGTCTGGACCCTGAGAATCCATTTTTTGCCTTTATTTTATGTTTAGTATAATTAGTGGGCATTACTGAAACTCAATATTAGAACTTCCAAAAAGGCAGTTCTGATGCCTAAACACAATAGTGTATGTTAGTTGTGGGCCACACTTTCTCTGTCTCTTCCCACCAGGGTATGTACATTTTAGAGTAAATTTTATCACTTCCATTGTCATCTAGCCACAAACCTAAACATACCTGAAAGGAGATAATCTCATTTCAGAAAACTTCTCTGCCATAATATCTTGTGAGTGTGTGCATAGGGGCTTTTGCTTGATTGGCAATTGATGCTGGAGACCCCAGCCCATTTTTGGCAGTGACATTCCCAGGCAGATGTCACTGGATTGTAGACAAAAGGAATGTGACCACATGCATGCCTGTAGAAATAACCCAATAAATTTGTGTTCTTCAATTGTCTCTGCTTTAGTTCATGCTGCCTTTAGATTCCTACTTTAAACATCTACCTAGGTTTGCTTGGTAATGCTTTATAGCCTAGGAACAATTAAACAATTTTTTCCACAAGTTGCTTTTGTTCAGTGATCTTTCCCAGGAACAGAGAAGCAAACTTAGTCAGGGTATGTGTTGATCTCTATCCTTATTATCTGTGAAGGTCTTTCCTCATTTTCCTACTTTCCTTAAGAAGTTTTATTTTTAATTTTTTGAGCAACTGTCTGTGTTCCTTTGCTTCCCATAATATTTAGATGGAACTTTCCTATTCCTTTTTTGCTGGAGACACCATAAACAGCTTATATTAATCATTCCATGCAGCTCCTTGCCTATAGCCAATGACTTAATATTGACCTCTTTTTTTTTTTTTTTTTTTTTTTTTCAAGACAGTGTTTCTCTGTAGCTTTGGCGTCTGTCCTGGAACTAGCTCTTGTAGACCAGGCTGGTCTTGAACTCACAGAGATCCTCCTGTCTCTGCCTCCCGAGTGCTGGGATTAAAGGCGTGCACCACCACCACCCGGCTTTAATGATGACCTTTGATCTATTTTAGTAAAAAAGAAATGCAGAGGCACACAGAATGAGAAAGAGACTCACTTCAAGAAACTTATGTTTGTTCAATTTGAAAGTATGTCATTATTTTGTTCATGGCTCATATTCTTTCTTTCAGAATAAATCTTACTGGTCATCTTAAACTAATTATTCAAAAGTTGGTTGGAATCATTTTTTTTTATCTCCTTTGTGGTTATATTATTTGTTTGAAATGCAATAGCCATTTGTCTCTTTGGTAATACAGTTTGCATCCTATCTTTGTTCATTTATGTTTTGTTAAAAACAAATTAATATAGTATCAAGAATTAAATTGCATAGAAAACTAATCATAGGAAATCTATCTACTTATGCCTGCTGTGCACCAGCCTCTACTCAGGTACTAAGATCTGGGCCACCCTTCCTTCTGTCCTGGCCCCTCACCATGTACATTCTATGGGTAACTAGTTCTATGAACCACTGCACTTTGCTGTCTTAGATATGGAATGGAAAAGAACTATGCATGCTTTCCTATTTTTTTTTTATTTTACAACATGAAGCTTCAATTGTGGTTTTTCGCCTTGTCTTTTTTCTATTAACAATATATCCTGAAAATCTCTTTTCTGAGATCTCTGTCTTCTCTTTGCAGCTCTGTCTTAGCACTGTACATGTTGAACAGAAGATTTAACCTAGTCCCCATGTAAATGGAGTTTGAGTTTGTTATTTGTAATAATTTAACTTTGCAATATTTCAATGAGTAAACTTATGTGTTCTTTTATATTTCTAGAAAATAAGGATAATTTTTTAAGTGAAATTACTGAAAAAAGTACAAAATTCTAAATTTTCACATGTAAATTAATTGCCTTTAAAATGTATGAGATTATCAGTTTGTACATACTTGTACAGCTTGTTGAATTATATTCAACTATATGTTGAATTAATAATGATAAGTAATTTCACACACACACACACAGAACTTTTCCTTCTACATAAATGGTTTTGTCAATGCATACTAAATATTATTATGGCTTGGTGTGTTGGCATTTGTGTGTACATGTACATTTGTACTTATACTAATATGAATACCATCTAATTTAGTACATTTATAATTATAAAGCATTCCCAATGATGGTTTTTGAAACCTAAAACAAGGAGACAATCTGAGAACATAAAGACATTCCTGTGAATAAAATAATAAAATAGTAAAAAATTATTTTGCATGGGGAAGGAAAGATTGTCAGGTGATTTCAAATACAGATTCAGGGGTTGTGGAACAGATTTGGGTTTGTAAATGCAATAATAGTTGTTATCATAAGATGGACCATATGGAGAAGTCAGAGGTAGTGAAATTATTCCAAACCTCCTGGAGTTAATTGTGATAAAACCAGCACATCTTTGAATTCTGCCATTGTATGCATGTACTTCTTTCTTTTTTCATATTAAACAGTTCTATTTTCTTGTCTTCCCTCTTCATTGGCAAATTGTGTTGTTTGTATGTTTGGCAGTCTCTAAAATGTGTAGGTATGGTTATTATTGTATTGAATTCTGCTATTCCATCACTGTCTTTTCTTCTGCTCTGTGGCCCCTTTGCAGGTTGAGAACTTTTATTGATTGGTGATGTAATATTGGAATGAGTGTGTCAGTCTTCTTCTGTATTAGATCAGGAATAATTGAAGTACAAGTAATACTTCCTTTCCATGAGAATTACTGTTTTGTAGATAAAATGTGCAGGTAACTGGATGTGTGAAAGAAGGTCATTTATTAGAAATTTGTGGATGGTATAGAAATACGATAAGCTTGGGTGTTTTGTTAAATTTTAATAAATATCCAACCTGTGACACTCTAGAAACAAAAACTCAGCAAAGAAATACTCAGTGTTTAGAGTTTAACCACAGTTCAAGATATGACGTATTTATAGACAACCTGCCATGCCTCAAACCTATCAGGAAAATGTCTGTTATGGTACTGGTGCTATGTAGAAATAAAGTTAAACATAGCATATATAAATCAGTATGGAGCAATGGTAGAGACTGAGTATACTATTAGAAACAGTGAAGTATAGGGTGAATTTAATAAAGCCCAGGTGATATGTGCACTGACTCATGATAAATGTGACCTCCACTTCCCTATAACCATTGGTGACACTGAAAACTCTGGACATCCAAAACTGTACATATGGATGTTTATTTTTTGTCAGTTTTATTGAGTTATAATTTACATATTGTAAAAGGCACCAATATTGGTGAACAATTTGATGATTCTTAATAACTGATACATCTGGGGTATGACATCATAATCAAGGCAAGAAACATTTTCCTCACTTTAGAACCTTCTGCTGTGCCCTTTCTTGTCAATCACCCTCCTTCATCCCCCGTGGCACCATGCAGATACTGCTTGACTTTGCGTCACTATAGATTATTTGTCTCTTTCATTTGAATTTCTAAGCGTCTGTCAAGCAGTTTTCTAAGGATATTGTGCCATTTTACATTCACTTCAGCATGTATGAAAATGCTAATTGCTTTACAATTTCATCAATACTTGTTACTGTCATTTTCTTTAATTTAACCATGCTAGTGAGTGCATGTCATTGTGTATTTAATTCTAGTATGCTATATAAATTTAATAAAATATCCCAGATTAGTAAGAAAAAAATGATTTAACCTCTGCAGCTACTCAAACCATCTTTCCTCTCTTTATAGTATGTTCACACCATTTTCTTTTTCATTCTAGTCAGTCAGGGTTATAACTCCATTGAAGTTTACCCATAAATAATAGCGGAAATGTCCTATGTACTTTGAGGCTAAAGATTATGATGACTGAAAAGCCACACTTTCTTTCTCTGTGAGTGGTTCATTATATTATGAGAAGCCCAGCTCACATGGCGACCACATCCTGCAGAACTGAGACAATTTGGTTGACAGCCCTAGTTCAGCTCCCAGAGAGTTATCAGCAGCACCATGTGAGTGAATTATCTCACATAGTCCAGGCTTGGCAAGCATCTAAATCACTATACTCTATTAACAGGAAAACAACCTACTGAATCCATTAAACCCACAAATTAGAAGGATAATAGGATGGTTAAAACGTGAGTTTTAGGCTGATTTGTTAAAAAAATGATAGTGAACAAAGGTATGTGCATGCAATGATCAATGGAAATATTTGTTGAGTAAGCACATTCACCTATTCAATAAATACTTTATGTACATAGCACATCATTAAATAGTCTATCACTTTCGCATGCCTTAATAATAAAAACGATGATCACTTCTTCAGTATATGGATTACTAAAAGCTAGCATTTAGTAATAATACTTAGAAATCATTTAGCTGTTGTGGAATATTTGTACACTGTATGATTGTATTGCCGGGTTTGGTGTAATAAAAAGCTGAATTACAAATAGCAAGACATGATGTATAGGCAGGACTTCCGGGTACAGACAGAGGAAGGAAGAGGACATAATCAAGGCACAGGGAGACTCCAATGAGACCTGGAGGGAGTCAGAAATATAGAATAAAAGAAAAGTAAAAAGCCACAGGGCAAAATGTAGTTAAATTAAAGCAGGATAATTTAACTTATAAGAGCAGCTAGTGGGACAAGCCTAAGCAAAGGTCAAACATTTGTAATTAATAATAAGTCTCCTTGCATTTTGTGTGAGCTGGTGGCCCAAAGAAAAATCTGACCACATTGGTCTGAATCAAATTCTTTAGTTTGACCTGTACCTAGTGTATGTGTCCCAACCAAATTCAATGGTTATGGTTAAATTATTTCCCAAGCTTTAAATACTGTGATTTAACCACACCCTCTCATTTATTGCAGCCCTTGCAGGGACATGGAACCCAACAATACCTGCTTCTTGAGTAACAGTTGAAGCATGACCTACAGCAGTCACCACAGCAGAGATTTTTGTTTGCAACAGTTTATTCTTTGAGTAAATGAGGTGCAATCTTGAATAGCTAGAGGATAGTAAATTGATCGCTGATGGAGCTCATTCAAACAGGCCCATCACCCACCACTCAGTTGCAGTTTACAGGCAGCTGTGACAGATTAAGTCCAATAAGAGCCTAGCAATTGCAGCTGCCTTGGTGCCTGGAGCACAGGATGCCCTTTTACCTCTTGCAAGGATGAAAGAGACTGAGTGGAGCAGTGCAGTGCACTCTGCCCTGACTGTCTTCCTTTCCTTCCTGTCCCCACAAAAAGAGGCATTGGAGGCTTGGTGATGGTTTGAGCTGGATGAAACCTAATGTAGTCCAAACTCATCATTTAGCAGATGAGGAAAGGAGGTCTCGAGAGGTTAAGTAATGCTGTGCTAATCATACAGGAAGTAAGAACAGTTAGTAACAGATGCCAGAACACTGAAGTCTTAATCACATTTTTTCTTTCATTTTAATATATTATCTTTCTCTCTGTGTTACTTTAGTACTTGAGATTTATTTTAATAGTGTCTATCAAAAAAATCTGAAGCTTCTTTCAGAAGACAGATCATAGGGTTGAGGAGATGTGTCAGAATCATCTCTCTGACTTTGTCATCTTTATTACCAACAAAACCTTTACCCATCCAATCTATTTTATTCATGCAGCAAAACTATCCACGTTTCTCATATATAGAATTGCTTCATAATTTATTTTTAGAGGTATAAAATTATACAATAATATTTCCTGGATGTAATAAGCTTATATTCAGGGTAAAGGGAAATCAATAAGAAATAATTAATATGGACTAACTTTTTATATATGATTATTTAGTTCATTTATTCTACTATTTCAATTAAGTCAATCCTTATTCTTCATATACAACTGCTGTAATCAGTAAATATCCATGGACACCACACAAATGAACTTCTGTAGAGTCCACTGTTGGAAGTATGGTCCATGCATCCACATTATCAACACTACCTAGCAGACTTCAAAAAGCACAAGTTGACTCAAGTCCTACTGTTTCAGCATCACTAATTTCACAAGATCTTTAGAAGGCTTTCATAGATAGTCCAATCTGAAAAAAAATATTATATCAGAGGTAGTTTTGACTGGAGTGATTAAGGACACTCCACAGTAGAAATGAGTAGATTGAAATGTTCATCAAGAAACTTAGGTTTAGCCAAGAGAACAAGTGAACCTAATTAAAGGTCATTATTTATACACATGTCCTATTATAAAAGCATGTTTATTGGGGTACTAGCAAAGTATTTAATATGTGGGATCAATGTGGGTACTAGGGATCAAAATTTGATATAGAAAGGAAGGGCATTAGGAGAAAGTTCACAATATTGAGGCAAGTACAGAGAGTTTGGCTTTGTATTTAATATTTTAGTATGTTAATTGAAATAATAATACCATTAGGAAATAAAGGAACACTGAGGAAAATGTGGTTTCATAGAGTTGAAGAAGATGTTCATAATGAGGATGAAGATCATACTTCTGATTCTACTTCTGAGCCTTACCCACTTTTCCAGTCTTTTGATTCACAATTTCAAATCTGGATGGTGAATATAGGGATGTATTCTTTCTCTCAAATTTGACCTTCTGCTCTCTCCTCCTGGTTCTTTGAAATTGATGCATAACAACTCTTTAATTGTACTGAAAGAGGCTGCCTAAATGCAGCTTTATTTTTCATTCCATATAGCAGTTTGGTTTATGCACAAAGTCATGTAATACAAAGGTTAATTTAGAGTTGATAAATTAGCAGTCAGGAGACAGATGTACAAGAAGTTTCAGTTAGTCATTTAGTACTTGGAGAGTTCTCTAAGCTTTGGTCTCGTCTCACACCTGAGGTAGTACATATCCCTTTAGTAATGACTCTGGCAGAGAATTACTCTGCATTATCATACTCGGAGTTCATTGCTGCAAACAACAACAACGACATTTCATGTTCAAGACTTGATCTTAAAAGCCATATCCACTTGGAGGACAATTCTGTTTTAATGCAAGGGATTAATTCTCTAAGAAATTATGATTTCCTAATAGTTTTCCAAAGTTAGTTCTTTGGATCAGGTGTTGGATTAATATTATTCTATTTTTAAATTAAATTACTTCTCTTTTGCAATATCATCTCCATATTTCCCTTTTCATGATTCAATCCTCATAGAAGTTGACTGGTTTTGGATAAATAGAATACAATTAGAGATTCTAATTGTGTCCCTGTATAACACTGTCTAGGGTTTAGGGTCTAATATTTTTGCCACAAAGTAATTCCATTTGAATCNATGGAATTAAATAAAATGTTTGCAATTAGAACAACATCTCAAACAAAGGAAGAGGATGCAGGTGAGAGAGGCTAGCTATTATGAGTTTTCAAGTTTCTTCTGGCACAAAGAGTTCAGTTCTCTGAGAATGTCTCACTAAATTTAGCAGCTCCAAGCTGTTAAGTTGAAGAGAAATGGAAGATAAGGTAAGCTCTTTTTAAATTTGAAAATTACATGTGAGAGCTCTGAGTTCAGCATCTTAGTTTCCATTCCCTTATAATTGGCTCTTCCATCAGAGCTTTTGTGGACCAGAGCAGTGCAGAAGGGATCGGTTGTACTGGAGGCTTTCAGGGATTATTTACAAAGAAAACCCACTTACCTTGCAAGCCCTACTCTAATGGATGCTTTATTGAACTTATTATTTTGTTGATAGCATACAATCACATTGCTCCCAGTTTCCTCTTCTTCAAGGCCAGCATGTTCTGATCTTTATGGAAAATACATACAGTAACTCAGAGAAGATACCCAAATAGAAAGTAATAAGTCTGTTGTAGTTTCATCATTAATAAAATATGGTCCACTTCTATTCACCAAGGAGAATGAGTACAATCCCTGACACTTGATAGAAATCTAGTTTAAATCACTGTAATTTCATATTCATTAGCATTATACTCAGATTAATTCTATAAGGATGACAGGGTGGCACAGGTATAGATTTTCTTCACCATTTTATTGAAGAAGATAACAACAATATAGTAAATTAAATGGTTATTTAAGGTTTTGGTGAAATAAATGATGGAGTATAATTTTAACCCTAATATTTAGACTTTTTTGTTTTTCTTTTTATTTAATCTTCTCTCATATATTACATCTTGTTTGTAGCTTCTCTTCCCTCCTTTCCTCCCAATCCTTCTGACACCCTGACATGCCCTGTCCTCCAGATCTACACCTTTTCCATTTCCCTTCAGAGAAAATAGAAAACCTTTCAGGGATATCAACAAAATGTGGCATAAGATGTTATAAGACTAGGCATATATGCTCATATCAAGGCTGGACAAGGCAAACAAGTAGGAAGGCAAAAGAGTGAGAAACAGTTTCCATTCCCACTGTTAGAAGATCCTCTAGGACAACCAAGTACAATAATAGCAAAAACGCACAGGATATAGGTCAGAACCACATAAGCTCCCTGATTTTTGATTCAGTTTTCATGAGCCCCTCTAAGCACTTGTTAATTGATTCTCTCAGCTGGGTTCTTATGGATCCTTGATCACTCTGCCTTTTATAATTCCTTCTCCCACTCTTTATGTGATTCCCTAAGCTTGGCTTATTGTTTGGCTGTGAGACTCTGCCTCTGATCACATGAATTGTTGGATGAAGCCTTGACAAGTAGGACACAAAAGAAAGAGACTGCCAAACATTGAGAAAAGAAGGAGGGACAGTCCTTCAGAATATCATCTTTCACAGAAAAGTCTGTCATATATGCTAGGTTTGCCAGAAAAAGATGGATGCCCCAATGTTGCAGAGGAACTTTGGGTGACTGTCTAGCCAATCAGCTATTTCTGTCATTACTCATATTTTTTGGACATCACTTGCTCGCATTTCCTGCTCACTCGGTTACTATTATCTCCTTCTTGGGATTCTGAGGAAATTGATGACTATATAACTATAATTTTCCTGGTTTACCTGACACAGAAAGAAAGTTATGATAGAAAGTTAATTAGGTACAGGACTTTGGACTCACCAAGATAGGATAGATATGGAGTATTTCTCTGAATTTGTCAAATGTAAATGATGTATTTGCATGATTGATGTATTTATTTCCTTATATATTGTAAATAGTTTTTGTATTCATTGTATACAGCTTTTCTTATATTAGTTATAGTTTTCTTTTTTATTTCAGATAAAAAGGGAAAATGTAGTGGCATTTTATTTGTATTTTAATAAATAAAGCTTGCCTGGGGATCAGAAAAGTAAAACAACCATACTGGTAAGCTTACAGACCAGGCATCAATGACATGTAACTTTAACTGCAACAACCACAATAGCACATACCTTTAATCCCAGTAGCCACACTAGTTTGCAATAGAAACTGCCTATTGCAAACTATTGCATAGGCAGTAGCTATGTATGTCTTTAAACGCAGCTCTAGAGAGGGATATAATATGGGATGAGACAGCTGTCATACACAGTCTCATTTTGAGGTTTCCTGGAGGCAGGATCACCATTTCAGACTGAGGTCAAGGTAAAAGCCAATGCCTGGCTGCTTTGCTTTCCTGGTCTTCAGGTTGAACCCCAATATCTGTCTCTGGGTTTTAATAATCATGCTTCAAGTTTTATTTTTCAACTTTTTAAAGACCATGACTCACACAAGTATAAAATATATGTGCCATATAATTTCTTTAGCTTATGAATAAAGGAACTACCACTGAGTCAAAGACTCAGAATTTCTTACATTTATAGTCAAATAAATTTGGTTTATAAGCAAAATTTCAAATTTGAGGAAAAATTTTTACTGCCTAAAATGTGAAGATACTTCTATCTCATAAAATGGCTTACATTTTTACTCTAGGGGTTTGTAGCTAGACTAATTTCTGAACAATACAGCGATTATGGAACAAAATATACACAGGCATAGTAATATGCTTATTCATGCACACACACATATGTGTGTATGTGTATAATCTAGGAAAGAAAGAGTTCCCAAGGAATGACAGAGATCTAGTTTCTTTAGTAACTTTAATAACAACAAAGCAACAAGTAAATATTCAGAAAATTGGCAATATAGAGCAGGACCTTGATTCTCCAGCGATAGCAAATTTGGGAAAAGGCAAATTTTAGAGAAAGGGTAAAAGGGCAGTTAGTGAAAATTGTTCAAGAAAGTAATAGTGAGTTAGTAAAGCTTATGAGTGAAGGAAAAGGGATTTAGAAAATCTTGTGCAAGAAATTAATGATCAGTAAGCAAAATTTGTTCATGTAGATAATGCCTAATTAGTAGATCCTTTCATAAAGATAAAGACTGGTTAGTAAACCATGTTTGTAAAGGTACAGCTGACAATTACATTTGTTCAGGAGGATAAAAATCTAGCTATGTAAACTTGTTCAAGAAGAAAGAGGCTAATTACTAAACTTTTTTGTTCTTCAAAGCAAAAGATACTGACTAGACATTGTTTATTTTTAATTCTCTCGTTGAATCTTAAAACTGATGGGATCTAAGACTGTTTTCACTGGTTAAAATTTGTCCGGGTATACAGAACAAGACATATAAGCCTTCTAAATATATGTTCTATTTTTATTAACTATTGGGAGGGCAGAACACGTTTTTCTCTTCTGATCTTTCTTAGTTATCTTTAGCTAAAAATTCTTTTAGTAACACAATGAACAGAAGTTTTAATCTTACCATCAGCTTCCAGGGTTAAAATATATTTAAAAGATGATACAAGGCAGGGCTAACCCACATGAGTGAGTCTCTTACAAAATCTCCCATCATATTTTCCTGAAATCAAAGTATAATAGTTGCATTATATTACAAGTTCTTCATGCTTTTCCTGACATAATAAATATATTTCCTGACAAAAAATATAATAAATAATCTATAATGATTTTAGATACATATCTGTATTTTAAAGTAGTTATAGTTAAAAAACAGAGGTTAGAATACTCAAATGTTAAGAATATTGCTAATATTCATGGTAGTGCATGCCTGTAATCCCAAAACTCGGAAAGCAAATATAAAGATATGACTGTAGTTTTCTGGTAAGGCAATCTAGCCAAATAGGAAGCTTCAGGTTTAGTGGGAGAATAGAATATATCTCAAAACCTAGTATGCAGAGTGAATAATGAAGACAGCTGACATTGATATATATGCATACACAAATGTGCACACACACACAGAAACACAAACACACTATTAAATCTAACATTAAAATCTCTAGCACTTTTCTACCAACTCCCCCATTATTTTGTTAATTATACTTTTAGAACATTTCCCCTATTAGTTAAAAAATTTGTGACAAAGTGGGCATTACTCTGTCTTAATTACAAATAAGTAAATAAGGATGAATATACTAATTAATTTGCCCCAAAGCATCCATCTAATATTCACTGGATTAAACTGCTAGATTTTAAGTTTCGGTTGAATAGAAATGAATTATGTCATAGATAAGATATTTAACTTCTTTATACTTAAATTTGTTCAGCTAAAATAGATAGTGAGATAAAAATATAATACTATTAAGGTCACAAGATATTTGAGAACTTCAGGAAGAAAAGGTTACATTAACCTAAAGATATGTCACTCCGAGCAGTCTGTGAAATCTCAAAGTGATGTCAATGGTTTTCATCAATGTACCTCATGAGAGCCTCATAGAGATTCTGTTCTGGCAGAAAGAGACAATGATATAGGTCATTGTTTATAGCTAAGAGAAAAATCTTTTAATTAATCATGCTTCTAAAATTGATTTAGGCCTCCTGAGTGATTTACAAATTTTTTCCACAGCACCCAAGTTATTTAACTTATTTGAACCTTATTTTCTTCATCTTAAAGCAAATTTAGTAACATTACCTACTTTAAAAGTATTGTGACTTAAGTTGTAGAAGTTAAAGACCTGCCATGTATTTACAATATTAGCATCTAATAAGGAGATGTAGACACTAATATTATCTTCATTGATAGCATATACTATGCTTTCAAGTTCAAAATCCCTATAAAACAGTACTTCGTGTGTTAAAATTATTATGGTGATAAAGTCTGAATGCCACATTAAGTAATCAACCTTGAAATTGAACTTTAGGAAGTATCTAGACCTAATTCTCCCTATATTCCCTCAGGGGATTGTTTTTTTGTTGTTGTTGTTGTTGTTGTTTTGTTTTGTTTTTTCAACTGAGAACCTGGTCTATCTTATCAAATTCTCTTTGGTTTTATTTTCTATTATAACCCAGAACACTTAATCCACATTCATTCATAAGAATATAGGAAGGAAAATGGACAGTTTGATTGAAGCCACAATTAGGGCAATTTCAAGGGAGTGGGGCTAAACAACCTGAAAGAAAGATTTCCTTTATTTAAAAAGATCATTGACATAGAGATAGCTTAGCTAGTAATCTGACTACCAGGCAGATATGGAATCCTGGGTCAGGAACTTCCTCACCCAGGAAAACAGCCAAGTGCACCAATGTTCATCTGTAATGATAGTTCTGGGAAGACAGAGGCAAATAGATCCTTAGGGCTTAATGGTAAGTTAATTTTACTACATTAGTGAGCTCCAGATCCAATGAAAGATTGTCTCAAAAAAGTAAATTGGGAATAGTTGATCAAGACACTCCCTCAACATCTGGCTTTCCTATTCACGCACACATATGTACATGAGTGACTTCATGAGACCCCTCCAGAGAAAAATAGAATTACTTAAATCATATTCCACACTTCCTAATCTTCCACTCATTAAGTATTCTTGATTCAGTACCACCTCATTATGTTTGTTCCAAGTATCTTATGAACAACATGGAACATAGAATTGAAAATGATGAGGCCTCTCTCCTCCAGTGTGCAGTATACTTATGCACATAGACATTAAGGATATTTATAAAACTACAAAAAAGATTGAGTTTTATGTTAAGATTAATAAACTAATAACCTAATTGTCATATAAACATATGAATATATTTGATCTCTGTTTTCCCACTAACCATGAGTTTGAGGTTATTATTACTTTAAATACAAACACGCACACACACACACACACACACACACACACACATATATATATATATTTGGTTTTTCGAGACAGGGTTTCTCTGTGGTTTTGGAGCCTGTCCTGGAACTAGCTCTTGTAGACCAGGCTGGTCTTGAACTCACAGAGATATGCCTGTCTCTGCCTCCCGAGTGCTGAGATTAAAGGTGTGTGCCACCACCGCCCGGCTTAAAAAATATTTTTAAAGTATATTTCATATTTTATAAGAGAATAATGAGTTTTTCTATTCCCCTCCCATGGTCTTTAAATTCCCTGATTTCATTCACTTGAAACATATGATGATGGAGAAAGGTCATTGGGTAAAAAATAAAGAAACTGCTTGGCCCTCATTGGTTAGAACATAGGTGGGGGGAGTAAACAGAACAGAATGCTGGGAGGAAGAGGAAGTGAGCTCAGACTCGATAGCTCTCCTCTCTGGAGCAGATACTAGGAAGCTCCGATCCAGGATGGACGTAGGCTAGAATCTTCCTGGTAAGCGCACACAATGGTGCTACACACATTAATAGAAATGGGCCAAACAGTGTTTAAAAGAATACAATTTGTGTGTTGTTATTACGGGTAAAGCTAGCCGGTGGTGGGAGCTGGGTGGCGGAATGCAACCCGCAGCTCCCTACAACAATATGAACAAAGGCTTTTTCTCTACAATACTCCAAGACACTGTTACCATAGTGTGCCTAAGACACAGTTTCATCATGACTACTAGGTCTCTGTGTAATCTGAACCCATGAACCTGAAAAAGAATAAAAAAGAAAAAGAATAACAAAAGAAGGACAAAGAATAAAATATGTAAGGAAGAAAGGAAGGTAAGAAATACAAACTTAAGCTTGGATGCTTAGTATGCTTTTATGATGCTGAAAATATATTTTCTCAGTTAATTCCAGCAGAATCTACAGCCAATAGGGTTCATCAAGTAGCTCACATTTGAAAAAAATATGAGGTTCAGAGGTAGTTTGTACTATTTCAATGTGTAAATCATACAGGTAACTCCTATATAGAAGAAAGGAACAAAAGAAAAAAAAAATAGTAGGTGTCAGTTAAAATAGGCAAAACTTGTTCTGTGATAATAAGTAAACTCTAGTGTATTAACAGTCCTGCCAAATGCAATGAAAGGCCCCAGCGATCTGCAGGGTAACCTCTTCATAAGATGTGATTTGTTGTCTTAGTAAGATAAATCTCAAGTCTTCATTGTTGCCACGGGAGCCTCCATTGTCATTTTTGTAACAGGGAGAGAGAACACAAAGACTCTGCATGGGATTTCAATGTCTTGGGGCCACTGTTTTGTCTGTTCACAGCTCATGCTTCCAAATTAAGAGATGCTCCTGCCCACATTAGGATGTGCTGATAAGTCTTTTCAGTACCTTTAAAAGAAAGGAGACTGCATATCTAAAGAACACTGATAACATCCACAGTGTTCTTTTTGAGGATATTGTACAAAATTTTGTCTTGCATTTCTTGTTGATAAATGTTTTTATGTGATATTTCTGTGGTGGTTTAAGATGTTGAGTAAAATAGATGTCTTTAAGTGATGAAAAAAAAGTTCAATTTCTTATCTATGACAGAGACAATGTGGAAAGTTGGGTAGATTTTCTAGGTAGAATCAGGAAAATCTGTGGTCAGCTAAGCTTTTTGTTTGTTTTCCATTCATTTTATTTTTGTCTTGAGAATTTCATAGATAAATGCTAACTATATTTATGATTTTCACTCCTTCCTTTCTCCATCTAATTCCTCCTGTGTTAACTTCATTTCCTCTCTCACAGACGCAGGAGTTCATTTACTGCTGCATATATGTATGCGGCATTCTGTCTCATGGCTTCTTACCTCATCTCTCCTTACAGCTCATGTTGTTTCCTCCATGTCTGGCTGATGACTCTGCCCTTCTTCTTTCCAGTGTCTTCTCTGTCTCTGGAAGTCCTGCCTAAACTTCTCGACTAGGTATTGGGCATTCAGTTTTTTTAATTATACTAATCATAGCAATACATTTTCACACAGTGTGCAAATATCCTTCAGCATTCCCCCTTTTATATCTAAATAAAAAGGAAAGGTTTTAAGTATAACATAGTAAGAACTATGCACAATAAGAAAACATATCAGGAAAGGATTATATTCACAATTTCTAGTCCATTTGTATTAGGCATATTCAGAGAAAACACTGTTTTATATATCTTATCTTGATGGATTTAAAGTTTTATAAATTTAAATTTAAAGTTTTATAACTAAACCATTTTTTATCTTAACTTGTATCTTAACATGTGAAGACCACTGGTCTATCTAAAATATATCACTGTTTAACCTTGAAAACATATCTAACATGACTACAATTTTGATTATTATAGATGACTAACTACTGACCTGTATTTCTTAATTATACATTATATTTTAAAATGAGCTGCATAGGTACAATACCTTAAACAAGAGTATAAACATTTATGCAGTATAAAAGTATCAATGTACAAAAATTCATATCAATGTAAAATATATAAAACTAGTAGTTGGTTTTTGATTCAAAAATTAGACTCAATGTGGGCTTCACTGTTTCAAGCTTCGACCATCAAAAAATACAAGTTCATGTCTCTGCACCGCATCTCCGCTGCGTCTGAACAATGAGGACTGCTGAGAAGTCAAGAACAATGGCACTGGATTTTGATCCTACTGCATGTACTGGCTTTGTGGGAGCCTAGGCTGTTTGCATGTTCACCTTACCAGACCTGGAAGAAGGTGGGTGGTCCTTGGACTCCCCATAGGGCAGGGAACCCTGACTGCTCTTTGGGCTGATGAGAGAGGGGGAGTTGATTGGGGGAGGGGGAGGGAAATGGGAGGTGGTGGCGGCGAGGAGACAGAAATCTTCAATAAATAAATAAATAAATAAATAAATAAATAGACTCAAAATTCCCCCTTTTTCCAACAGAAAGAGATCCCTGAATCTAATCTCCTTTTAATAATTTTTTCTGACCATTAACAATAACAGCTTGTAACCAACTCTGCTAAGTGACAACAAATACCCATAACATGCTAAATGACCAAAAGCCTTCCATCCCACCTCCTCGGAATGTTGACAGCATATTCTTAAAATTACTTCCTGGCATTTGGCGTGCCTATTTTATCTTTAAGGGACCCTGAGAAAACTGAGATATGGCCAAGTACTGAGAGAGCCAGGTGTACTATTTTGCATTTAGTCTCTGGGTGATGCTGAAGTTTAGAGTTTATCTGAAGTCTTGACTGAACAGTCTGTCAAGCTGGACCATCTTAGGCAGCAGTTTTGAAACTGTTCTGAATGCAGAATTTTGAATAAAGCACAAGAGAAGCATTCTGAGAGGCTAGATCACCCGAGCTATTTAACTTTATTGTTTATTTTTCTATTTCTGAAAATTCTCAGACTTTTAAAGGTAACATATATATCTCCATTATCACAAATATGAAATGTGTAGTGTGCACAAAAAAGCTAAAGCTGTATTTTTTTCTCTGTTTGAGCAGATAAAAAGCATGTGCCAACTTCATTTGGACTGTATAACCAAACTTCTATCCATGCTACATGAAAGGATGGCATGTAGTAATAAATCATGAGGAAACTCTTTTTGTTGTCTTTTTGCTTTATCTAGAACTATGAGTACTATGTTGAATAGGTATGAGGAGAGTGGACAGTCTTGTCTTGCTGCTGATTTCTAGTGGAATCGCTTTGAGTTTCTCTCCATTTAATTTGATGTTGACTGTTGGCTTGCTGTATATTGCTTATATTATGTTTATGTATGTTCCTTGTACTCTTGATTACTCCAAGACCTTTATCATGAAAGGGTGTTCAATTCTATCAAAGGCTTTTTCAGCATCTAATGAGATGATTATGTGGACTTTTGCTTTCAGCTTGCAAGTAGAGATGTATGGCAAATAGTTATACAGCATGACTCATTGGGTCACCCTGAAGCTTTCGTGATAAGATTTTGTTTTTATTCCATTGCATTAATAAAAACATCTCACTTTATTTTCTTCATTATTTTTGTCTTGAATTTTGTTTTACTAGAGGGAGGTGCAGAGATGGAGGGTAAATGTGAAGGGATTGGGAATGAATATTGTGACAAGGAAGCGTGGCCCAGCCCAAGGTCACAGCTGTCTGAGTGAGACAGGGAGTCACACACAGGATGCCCCGGTACATCGAAGCACCAGTCATAAAGCCACTATTAGATTGAGCAGAGGGAGAATGAGAATGGTTCAGGTCCTATGGACAGAGACACATCTGAAGAGATAAGAAAGAGTGGATTGAGATGGTGAGGAAACGGACCCCTTGATCAGCAGCAACACATGGGAAAATGAGCCCTGCACGTGTCTGTGTAGCACAGCCAAGATGAGATGATAAGGAAAGCACAGGTGAGCCAACTTAGGACTGGGGACAAGAGCATTGTGGCTTAGACTCACCCCTCTTCTGCCACGTAACGACAAGTTTTGGGGTGATATCCATTCCCCACACCTATCAATGCCTGGGACAGGTAGGAGAGCTGGTTCTGTAGTCATACAGGTGGGAGAGCTGTCCCTGACCCCACCAGGTGCAGCACTCAGAAAAGAAGGTCCTGCACCTTTCCTGGGCAACTCAATAGAGCCAACCCTGTTGGTGGAGGTGTGGGGGAGCCAGTTATGAAATACTGAACAAGGAAGAGTTGTCCCCATTACTCATCTATTATGGGATAGCATGGACAGGGGTGTGTTGCCTGATATTCATCCCATAAATCAAAGCCTTGGGCATGGGAGAGCTTGCCCGTGATCATAAAATCGGAAAGGTTGCCTGTAACCCCCAACAGCTGCTGCATTTGGGAAAGCAGGCCCTGTAACTCCCCAGGGAAGTCCAATAGAGCCAACCTATTAGTAGAGGTGTGGGTTAGCCATCTCCAAAGTCATGGGAGTGATAGGAATGATATCCCAACTTCTCATCTGTCTTGCTGTGGCATTGTTGGGCAAATGATACCTTCCTCCTGAATATCAATGACTGAGGCAAGTGGGAGGGGTTTACCTTGTGGTCATAAGAGTGTGAGAACTATCTCTTACCCTTACCAGATGGGAAATTCAAAAGTATAGGCCCTGCATATTGCCAGGATAGGAGAATAGAGACAAACCTGTTAGTGCAGATGTGCAGGTGTCGTGATCATGGAAGAGCTGTTGTTATTATTCATGTGTCTTGCAGCAACAAGGGCGGGGAAAAGTTACACCCCACCTGTTCATCAGTCTACCAATGCCTGAGGCAGGTGGGAAATGTGGTTTTAAGTGTACTGGAGCCATTCCAGATCCCCATCAGCTGCAAGACTTGGGAGAGCAGGCCCTGCCCTTCACCAGCAAAGAGCAATTAAGTCAACACCGTTTGGTAGGTGTGGGAAAGACAGTTTCAAAACTGTGACCAGGAGAGAGTTTTTCCCATTTTCCATCTGATGGACAAAGCCTACAGCTGTGCAGGCCCAGACCCAGGGTTATGACTTGGCCTGGCCAACAGCCACCCCATCTATGATCTGCTGGAGCATGTGAAGGGACCTGACTAGCAGAGCAAAGCTGAAAGTTCTCCACAATACAGGACGCCAGTGTCCAGGAAGAGTGCTAGTGGGGGCTCAGTAGGGAACCAGGAGCCATGGATGGTTGGGATCCTGGTTGGTGCCTTTGACTATGTTCAGTCCACCCAGACCTCATGTCAAGGGGTGGGCGCTTGACTGGACTTCCACTGTGGGTCAGGATTAGAATCCACTGCCTCTGTTCTGCTGCGTTGTGTCCTTTGCTGATTCAGCATCCTTTAGGTCCAGTGGCTCCTTCTTTGATGAAAATCCCCACAAACCAGAGAGTATGGGGGAGGCACCCTCTTCCTCCCAGGCCAATTCAGACACATATTAGGGTATGGCTCCTGCTTGTAGTCTGGAGGAAAGGATGTCTTGATTCTTTGTATTGTTCTCTTTATTTTTATTTTATTGTTTTCAAACCTGGGTTTGATTACTTCCTGCCGTCTACTCCTCTTGTATATGTTTACTATTTGTTCTAGATCTTTTAGGTGTGCTGTTAAGTCACTGGTATGAGAATTCTCTAATTTCTTTATGTAATCACAGAATTCTATGAGCATTCCTCCTAGCACAGCTTTCATTGTGCCCCATAGGTTTAGATTAGTTGTGAATTCATTTTCATTGAATAGTAAGAAGTCTTTAATTACTTTATTTCTTCTCTAACCCAGAAGTTCTACTGCAGTAAATCTAGAGGTATAGTTTGTTTTCATTTGAGAATTTCATCATGTATAGTATGTGACACTTTATTAAAGAAAGATGTTTCAGTAAATGAGTAATTATCATAAACCGTTATTGCAAGTGCAGATATCTAATCCTGTCCATAAATATTCTCTGGAAAGATACAAGGGTGTTATAAACAATACAGGAATTTTCAGTGAAAATTTAACTGTATCCATATACTCCGGAAACCTGGATTTTAGTGTGGGATCTGACGCAAACATGCCATATAACATCAAATACCTTTTCCTTCTTTCTGTTCTTTTAAAATACTTATTCTTTTTTTTTTTTTTACCAAATCTGCTTCATACAATTAAAGTAAATAATTACTGATGAATCACTAGGTTTTATGCTTAATTTAAAGAACATAAATGATTTAATTTAGAGCATTATTAATTGTGTATGACCTTTATGGGCACCTACCTAAAGTGACTAAAATGTTATTTACAAAAGTAATGGATTCAGTATTTGGATGACCATCCTCTAAAGAAGCCTCTAAGCAAAGTTGCTCTTAGCGTCCCTTAGGCTAAGAAGATCAGAAATCAGTTGCTATTGGAAAGTTTACAAATAAAGCATTAAAGCAACCCCAAACATATTAATGTGGTCCTGAGAACCAAGAAAAACTTAACTGTGTGGGAGACCGAGTGTTACGGCTTTGGGCTCAATTGTCTAAAGTGTATGTTAACCAAAGGGAAACAGCAGAACCTAGACTCAGCAAAGTGGACGAGATGAACCGAGTGACACTGTTCTACTACTGATCTCTGCTGGAGATGGTTGCTAACCAGGTGAGCATGTGCAGGTGATAGTCTGATGATAAATGACAAGGCTAGAGTAATTTTAAGCCAGGGTGTACTTGTACAACTTAGAGATACAACTATAGCTTTCCATCTGCTTTTAAATCACTCTGCTCACCATGTTGAACTTACTGACCTGGTCAAGCAAATTCACCCTGAGCACCTACAGCAAATGACACATATCTTGCTGACCTATATGGGCTGGTACAGAGAACCTGGCTATTTTCATACAAATTCCTGCCGGTGTTTATGTCTATCCCATAGATGTTAGTGTGGTAGGGAGGACAATTAACTCATCAAGGATTATTAGCAGAGTCTAAAGACTGCCAATATTTTCTGGGAAATTGAAAACCTCTCATTGCCCTTCCCAGAAAGGCCTTCCTCTTGCCAGGAGGTAGTTTAATCATAACCACAAACAATCATGAATAAGGGGAAGGTCATAATATTCAGCAATATCTCTTCTGTGGGGAACCCTGTTATTTTTGAGGAAACACACAACAAAAACCCTGTTTCCAGCTCTTTGGGTTATGGAAAGAAATTCTCCTTTCTCCAGTGTGAAAACAAGTTGCTCTCCCAGTCTTCCTGTGCCCTCTCTCTCTGGTGCTAATCTTGGCTCATATTGGGCATTCTCTGAGTGGTTGTATAGCCATACTGCATTACATAATTATACTTATGCACATTTCTTTAGAATAGAGTCTACGTTCGCTTCAGAAAAAAATACATGTCACTCTTTCCCACCTCCGAGTCTGCTGTCTCCAAGGCTACTTCAGAAACCTTCTAATGGATTTGCCTTTATCTATTTTTTCCTGCCAATCCAAAACCGCAAAAGTTTCCATCAGTTTAAAAAATAACAATAACAACAAAGAAGCTTCATCAGATCACGTTAGCTCAAGTCTTTTCAAAATTTTCTGTGTTTTATCAGTACATCTGGAAAAATTCTCAATTTCTTACCATGATCTCCAATGTCCCATATAACCTGCACTATCCCTTTCTCTCTAAATGCATCTTACGATTCTCATCCTCTATACAATTTGTTTCTACTTTATTTTAAATCCTAGGAACTATAAAATATCCCAATATCCATGAATTTTGCACACCCTCATTGCTTTATTACAAACATATTTTGCCAAATTGTATTTAAATTAATTCTCTTTATTGTTCAAATCCCAATTCAAAATCTCTCCTTCAGTAATATCATTAATGTATCATAAGGATATTTCTTCATTCATTACTTTTATTCTTGAGATGCTTACTACTTCCTTAATCCTTTATTATTTTCTTTTACTGTATATTGACTTATAGATTTATTATAAACTCCAATTGAATGGCATGCTTGACCCTCCTTATGTTTGATGATTTCCCACACATCAAATGCTACTCTGTCCACAGCAGTCACACTAACATTAGTGTATCTAATGAAAAACTGATTAGAGTCTTGATTCAGTTCACAAAGACTAGTCATGTTCCCCAAACAATTCCCTTTTTTATTCATTTCACAAGTTTTCTAATTGCCTTGAATGCAAAATATCCACTATTTGTCAAGCATAGTAGACAAAAATAGACATATACAAGTCATTTTCTGCCATAGAATGTTTAGTAATTACTTAGTAGTAAATTCTGAATAACAGAGTACTTAGATGAAGTAAAAAGGTTCACAGTCTCCTCCAAAAGAACAATGAAGAATTACAAATTTGCAACTGAAAATATATAGTTTTATAACTGTAAAGCTTTGTCATTGAAGAGAATAGACCACACATCTGAGAAGATGAGTTAAGCACTGCAAATGTAAGGATTGGAGAACAGATTCCTAGAATCTATTTAGAATTGAGTCAGGCATGCTAGTTTCCTGCCATCTCCACATTATAGACACAGAGGCAGGGGGACTCGAGTGGAAGGAGGCCAGCCAGACTAGCCTAAATCTGAGTGTTGGCTTCAAGCTTCTTTCAGAAAACAAAATGGATAGAATCTGAGAAAGAAACTTCTTTTAGCTGTGGGTAATATTTCGTCTGTAGTGAACTCTGTTCGCAGAGCAAGCATACAATACAAAGCTTGCTTGCAAATTCTTGCACTCCATTGTACCTTCTACACACATATACCCATCTGCACAAGCAAGCATGCATAAACACATGCAGGCAACAAAGATTCCAAATGTTAATGCAAATATGTCTGGGTATAAATAAGATACAGAAAAGCAAGTTTTAAGTTTGAAATTTAGATGATCAAAAAACTTCTTACGGTAAAGAGAATTACAGTCATCTGTTTGATAAATATATCAGATATATGATTAATAAGCATGATAATTATATTCTATAAGATGTGACAACATGGAATCAAAGTAACTAAATGTATAAAATAACGTAACTTACAGAAAATTCTTCTATGTAACAAAGTCTTAATAATAAAAACATCATCCATTTCAATGGATCAACAAATTAACTTGTAACAGATATAAATATCTTCTTTCTACTCAACTAACATCATCATGCAAGTTTGTTATCTTAGAAGTTCCCCTCTTTCAACTGGAGACACTTTTCAGTGGTTAAATACTTTAGTGTTCTTGCAGAAGGCTCACATGTAGTTCATAGTATGAACATGGAGTCTCACAACCATGCATAACTCTAGTTGCAGAGTATCTGATACCCTTCCTGCAGACACTGCTTGTACAGTGTACATGTGCATGTGTACACATAAACATGCAGTCAGAACTCCCATATACACATAATATAAAAATAAAATTAAATCTCTTTAAAAATGCCCCTCATGAACTGAGCATAATGATATATGTGTGCTATTCCTAAACTCTGTCTCATAAGGAAAAATCACAATCCAAGGATAAATAATAAGACATTAAATTATAAACAATAATTTCCCTAACAAAGACAACTTGTCTGCAGTTGTTTTGGAAGTACTTATTACTCAAAACACTACAAAGCAAGAAGAAGCCTAATTAATTCAGTAACTTGTTTAGATAAATTTTTAATTGTTTTGTAATTTATTTATTTGATACAAGGTGTTACCATGTAACTTTTGCTAGTGTCATACTCTAAATCCTGCTGTTTTAATCACCGTATTGAAACTGTTGGTGTGCATTTTAGATCCACTGTTATGTGTTTCTCTTAGAAAATAATGTCTGATCTTCACAAGAAGCCTCTCCAACAGTTCTCCTCAAATGGATTGAGCCAAGAGAATGTTTTATATAAACAGCCACCATCAAAGGGATTAAAACTACTATGCTTGGTAAGATTTATCATGTTTCTTTTCTGAAGATGTGACTGATAATCAAAGATTCTGAAACACATATTGATGGTATTTTCAGTGTGGCATTTCCGGTGGAAGTTGGGAACCAATCTACCTCAAATTCCTGCTATAACTTTCTTGCATAAACACCCAAAGGACCCTTCATGCTAATAGAAGGACATGTGCTCAGCTCTATTTGAAATAGACAGAAAATAGTCAAGATTTCCATCAATGGATGAATGGGTTTTTAAAAGGTGGTACATTTACACAGTGGGATATCACTCAATGGCTAAAAAAAAAAAAATCGTGAGAGTTGAAGGTTTGAAAGAAGATTGAATGATGAAGAACAATCAACTGAGTGAGGTTACCCAGATGCAGAAATACAAATATGATGTGATTTTGATTATTTGTTATGCTAGGTGATAAGTATTTGATAAACAGTCTATAATCCTGAAGTTAGGTAATAAAGAGGGATTGTTCTCCCTGGGAAGAGGAAACAGATAGTTATAGATGAATTTGTAGGGGTTAATGGAATGGAAGAACCAAATGGAAAGGAAGGGAAGAAGGGAAGCTAGAAATTATGTGTGGGGAGAATTATAGCTAAGAGTCACTAGAGGAGTTATATGAAAATCTAATAGAATTCAAAACTGTATACATATAGGAATAGAATACAAAGGAAATCACCAATTAACAAAGTATACAGGCCCCAACTGAATATTTCTCATCACCAAATAAAAATTTTAGTATTGTGAATGGGTTAGATCTAATTGAGTTGTTGGCAAAAGGGTTCCATGAGAATGCTTTACCCACACCCATAACCAACGCTGTTTCTAAGGATATTGGTTTATTGAAATAAGAGCCGCGGGGCTGGGTCCCCAACACCCCGGCCACTTGGTTAGCTCATGCCCGAAATAACAACACAAACTGTACTCATTTAAGAACTGCTTGGCCCATGAACTCTAGCCCTTACAGGCTAATTCTCGCACCTGGACTAGCCCAATTCTAATGATGTGTGTAAGCACCCCAAGGTGCGCTTACCGGGAAGAGTCTATCCTCCGTCCATCCTGGTGTCTCTGCTCCAGAGAGCAGAGCTGTTGGGTCTCTCCGGGAGCAGAGCAGAGTCTGACCTCACTTCCTCTTCCACCCAGAATTCTATTCTGTTTACTCCTCCCATCTATGTTCTAAGCTATGAGGCCAAGCAGTTGGTTTATTATAATTAACCAATTACCTTCCTCCATCATTGGTTGCTTTCTATAACCTGAAAACTCATTGAAAATGTAGTCTACATGCTTTTTCACTCCTAGAAATTTGTATTCATGACAGCAAAATATGCTACGAAAGGAGAACAGCAAGCACCAACCCAACAAAACACAAAATACTAAAATCAACAATAGTGACCTTGTTAATAGATATGCCTGTGCAATAGTAACCAAACCCTGTTGGAGTAACAAATCAATATCTGATTTGATTTAAGACCCACTCTAGGGGATGCACTTCATCTCAACACTGCTTGGGTGGCCAAAAAACTAAGACTAGATAGGCTAATCTCTTAAAGGAAAACCAAATACTAATGTTCTATTAAAGGAAAAAAGCAATAAAACTACATTCTGCTATATTTATTGATGAGTATTACTAATATAAGAGAAGCTTACTCTTGCAGAAAATGGAAACAAAGACAGAGTCAGACAATGTACAGAGAGTAAGAGACATTGGAATGCCCAGTCTTCAGGGTAAGATATTTTGAAAAAGTTTAGCTCAAAATTTGATAGATTTTCCCATCAAATCCAGTCACAACCTGGTCTAAGAAACTCTATAGAAGAGGAGGTAGATTAATACCAGGGTCTTCTATTTGATTTCATTAGTCAATCTGTCTTTTTCATGCCAACACCAAGCTGTTTTCATTACTGGAGTTCTATATTAGGGCCTGATGTCAGGGATGGCTATGCATCCAGAAGTTCCTTTATTATACAGAATTGTTTTGGCTATCCTTGTTTTTTTTTTTTTCCCACACGAAATTAAGTATTGTTCTGTCAAGATTTGTGAAAAGTTGTGTTGGGATTTTTATGGTAATTGCATTGAATCTCTAGATTTCTTTTAGTAGGATTGTCATTTTTATTATGTTGATCCTACCTATCCAAGATAATCTTCACACCTATGCACAACTGATTTTTGACAAAGAAGCTAAAATTATACAGTGAAAAAAAGAAAGCATCTTCAAAAATAGTACTGGCTATCAAGATGTAGAAGAATGCAAATAGATCCATATCTATCCCCATATACAGCACTCAAGTCCAAATGGATTAAAGACTGCAACATAAGTCTAGCCACACTAAACCTGATAGAAGACAAATAGGAAGTGGCCTTCAATGCATAGGCACAGGAGATCACTTCCTAAATATATCACTAGTAACAGACAATGAGAGCAACAATCAATAAATGGGACCTTCTGAAACTGAGAAGCTTCTGTAAGGCAAAGGACAAAGTCAATAAGACAAAATGGCAGCCTATATAAGACTGATTTACAAAATATGTAAAGATCTCAAGAAATTAGAAATCAAAATACCAATAATCCATTTTGAAAATGGAGTATCTAGATAAAATTCTCAACAGACAAAAAACAAATGTCCAAAAGACACATAAGGAACTGCTCAACATCCTTAATTTTCAGGAAAATGCAAATCAAAATGACTCTGAGGTAACATCTTACATTTTTCAGAATGTCTAAGATCAAAAATACCAATGACAGCTTATGTTTGGAGAAGATACAGAATAAGAGGAACACTCCTCCATTGCTGGTGGGAGTGCAATCTTGTACAGCCACGTTGAAAATTAGTTTTGCAATCTCTCAGAAAATTGAGAATCTATCTACCTCAAGATCCAGAAGTAACCACTCTGGAGCATATACCCTAAAGATGCACACTCATACCACAAGGATATTTGCTCAACTGTATTCATAGCAACATTATTTGTAAACAATATTAGGTGCCCTTCACTTGAAATATGGATAAAGAAAATGTGCTACGTTTCCACAATTGAGTACTACTCAGAGCTAAAAAACAATGACATTTTGCAATTTATATGCAAATAGATGGAGCTAGGAATAAAATAATCCTGAGTGAGGTAACCCAGGCCCAGAAAGACAAACATGGTGTGTACTCATTCAAGAGTGGATATTAGATATAAAGCAAAGAATAAGCAGCCTAAAGTACATAACCCCAGAGAAGCTAGGTAACAAGGAGAACCCCAAGATATATCTATTTCTGTATCTGTATCTGTGTCTGTGTCTGTGTCTGTGTCTGTGTCTGTGTCTGTGTCTGTGTCTGTGTGTCTGTGTCTGTGTCTGTGCGTCTGTGTCTGTGTCTGTGACTGTGTCCATATCTATACCTATACCTATACCTATATCTAGGTATCTATATATACCCCATCTATATATGGATCCCCTTGAGTAGAGCAGTTATGCAAGATCTAAGAAAATTGGGAACAGCAGGGAGGGAGAGTGGAAGGTTTGCAGGAGAGGAAAAGTGGAGAAAGCCTGAAGAAAATGTGAGGGAAAGAGATGGTTGAAATGGGAGGACACAGAAGTAGAAAAAGAAAAGAGATACCTTGAATAAATAAGTCATTATGGGGGTAGAAAGAAATCTGGCACTAGGAAAATTTTTAGGAATCTAGAAGAATGAACCCAGCTAAGACCCTAAGCAATAGTGAAGAGAGTGCCAGACCTGACCTTCCCCCATAATGAGATAGATGACTACCTTTATTGTCATCACAGAACCATCATCCAGCCACTGATGGAAGCAGATAAAGGGATCCACAGCTAAGCACTGGACAGAGCTTCCAGAAATCAGTCAGTCCAAGAGAAAGAAGAGCTATAATTTGAGCAAAGTGGCCATGAACATAATGGGGATATCAAGTGAAATAGCTGACCTGAGCTAGAGAGAGCTCACTGACTCTGGACTGATAGTGGGGGAGCCTGCATAGGACTAAATTAGGCCCACTGAATGTGGATGACAGTTGTGTGGCATGGGCAGTCTGTGGGGCCATTGGCAGTTGGACCAGGTTTTATTCTTAGCACTTAAACTGGTGTTTTGTAGCCCATTTTGTTTGGAGGAATTCCCTGTTCAGCCTAGATATAGGGAGAAGGGACTCAGTTATGGCTCAAAGTAATGTGTCAGACTTTGTTGAATCCCCGTGGGAAACCTTACCTACTCTGAGGAGTGGATGGGGTACTGAGGTGAAAGGAACATGGGTGAAGAAAGATACTTAAAAAAAATTCCACACTATCGCAGAATTGAGAAAATAGATGTTTATTTATTTAGAGTTGCACTCAAAAATCAGAATCCTCTCCTGGAATGGAGAACAGCAACTGAATCCCACAGCCAGAAAAGAGGCAAGATGCACGCTTTACATGGGCATAAATAGTATAAGAGGTCACACCCCAGTGGGCAGGTAACTTAAAGGCTACTGGTAGTAGAATTTTCTACAGCACCTCCCCCTTTTGTTTAAATAAGAGAGTTCTAAGCCTCATACAAAATTATGTACAATAAGAACAAATATGTTCAATAATTGTTCTATACTAATGAGCTTAAATCTTGTATAATAAATAATTTGGTCAAGTAATAAGAGGAAAGTAACTACAACTATTGAGTCTTCAACACCATTGAAGATCTGAGAAAGGAAATAATATTACTTGAGTAAGCAAGAAGTGCAATCAAGCAACTTCCAAAAATGTGCAACAAATGACAGAGATAATAGGCTACCTGGGCAATCACCCAAAGTCTCATTTGCAATGTTGAAGCAACGAACTTTGGCTAAGGCCTAACATAAATGACAGACCATTTTCAGAGGCAGGAATTTTTCAAAACTGTCTTACCCTGTCTTGGCAAGATTTGACAGTCTTTTTCCTTGTCTCCTGCTTATTCATTTCCAGATACCATGTGCCTTCTCAGTGGTTGAGGCATGGGAAGTTTCTTGCCCAAATGCCATTTTTGCCAAGAAGAAAACAAGCACCAAGTGGAGTTTCTTTGGTGATCAACATTCTCTTAGGATTAGATTGGTGCTGCCATTAGCAATCGTGTCTCTCTTCATCAGAACCCTAAGTTATTTAAATGCCATATTCTACAGCTCTTTCAAGTGGTTGAAGGTTACCTATCTGTGCAGAATATAATCTCAGTGTACCTAAAATACCTGATTAGTAGATGACTATTGATCTATAATTCTTAATACCTCTATAACTTAAAGACTAAGATTTCATATCAGAATATTTTACAATAAACAACTGTGCAACAAAAAAAGTCAATGACCTCAAAATGTAAACAATGTATATGTATCTTAATCAGAGGTAGAAAAGTACATTGCAATAAAATAAAAATATCCTAAAATTGTATCAATATACAAAAATGTTTTAAGCAGATGTAGAAGCATGCATGCATACAATATGACAAAAAAAGTGGGATGGAAATAGGAAAAAATTCAATATATTTTAAGTTTGTATAAATGTGCAAGAATCTATACCAATGTAAATTGTCTATTAATAATAACTCAAAATTATTCACTTAATTAGTCACTATTATTATTATTAGTGTGAGTAAGCTTACACTAATCTATTATCTCATCCAATTTTTCCTTTTTTGAGATTGTTGAGCCTACAAAATTTATCCACATTGGCATTAGATGAAGAAGGACACTTAAAAGTAATCCCACACTAGTTCAGAACTGAGAATAATAGATGGTTATTTATTTAGGGGTAGAGTCGCAAATCATAATACTCTGAAGGAACAAAGAACAGCAACCAAATCCTGCAAATGGAAAAGAGTCCAGATGCATGCTTTACATCTGCATAAGTAGTATCAGAGCCCATGCCCCACTGGCCAGATAACTTAAAGGCTACTGGCTGTAAGATTTCCTACAGTACATAGGAGCATCGTGAGGAGGAGAGGCAGTAGGAACTGGGATTGCCATGAAAATGAAAAAAAAAGACTGTTTTTTTTAATAAAATAAATTAATTAGTCAGATACAACAGAGGAGGCAGACAGAGTTTAGTCTCCAGAAATAATGGAGAACAGCAAGTAAACCAAACCTTCTAAACACAGAAGAACTAACAATATGTAAACTCACAGAGACTGGCAGCAAGCACAGAGCCTACAAGTGTCTACACCAGCTGTGGTCATAGAGTTGAAAGAATTGGACACAGTACCTATCACTGACATAAAAACCATCTCCAATTGATATCTATTGTAAATAAGGAATCGATTTTCTTCCACAGACTCTTGATTTGTATGCAAGCTACCCAGCATCAGATGGCCAACAGAAAGACAATATTAATGGTACTTTTGGAGGTTCTTTTGTCTCATAAGGCTTTGTCACTTTTTTGTATAAATATTATGTTTTCCAGTTTTCTGTTTTTATGGTGTATCACTGCATCACAATCTCTGACTTCAAATTCTACTACAGAGTTACAGCACTAAAAACAGCCTAGTATTTGGCATAAAAACAGAAAGGAGGACCAATGGAACTGAATAGAAGACCTGGATATTAATCCACACACCTTTGAACACCTGATTATTGATAAAGAAACAAAAAAATAGAAAATAGAATAAAGAAAGCATATTTAACAAATGGTGCTGGCATAACTGGATATCAACATGTAGAGGAATGAAAATAGACCCATACCTATCACCGTGCACAATACTCAAATCCAAATGCATAAAAGACCTCAACATAAAAACAAACACACTGAACCTTATAGAAGAGAAAATGGGAAGTACTCTTGAATGCAGTAGCACAGGAGACCACTTCCTAAATATAACCCCAGCAGCATAGACACTGAGAGAAACAATTATTAATGGGACCACCTGAAACTGAAAAGATTCTGTAAAACAAAGGACATGGTCAACAAGAAAAACAACAACTTATAGAATGGGAAAAGATTTTCACTAACCCCACATCAGACAGAAGTCTGATCTCCAAAATATACAAAGAACTCAAGAAACTGGTTATTAAGAGAACAAATAATCCAATAAAAAAATGGAGAACTCTCAACAGGGGAATATAAAATGGCTGAAAGACACCTAAGGAAATGTTCAACATCCTTAGTCATCAGAGAAATGCAAATCAAATCAACTCTGAGATTCCTTCTTATACCTGTAAGAATGTCCATGATCAAAAATACTGAAGACAACTTATGCTGGAGAGATTGTGGGGAAAAAAAAGAACACTTTTGCATTGCTGGTGGGAATGCAAACTGGTACAACACCTTTGGATGTCAGTGTTGCAATTTCTCAGAAATTAGGAAACAACCTTCCTCAAGACTCAGTAATTCCACCTTTGGGTATATAACCACAGGAGGGAAACAGAGAAAATGTGGCGCTCAATAAAAACTAATAAAAAATAATTTGATGAGTTACAAAACTCTGGAAAATAAAATACCAAAGTTTTGGATATAGCTGCATGCTAAATCATTTGCTTAGCATTCCCCAGACGTTAATTTGATGTTTAATGCCAAAAGAAAGAAGAAATAGTAGATGGAAAGAAAATTAAAAGGAGAGAAAAACAGAGGAAACAAGTGCCTGGTAAGTAATTTTAAAATATTTTGTTAAAATTTGATTCCAAAATCTAGACACTAAAGCAATTAATTACAACTTATTATATTAAATTAATAATTTGATAAAATCTATGAGAAACACACACATGCATACATACATAAATACCTACCTACATAATACACACACTGTTAAAAAAATCAACAAA
>NW_026068178.1:578599-584043 GCF_014885135.2 Alexandromys fortis | reverse complement strand
CTAAAAATATTCTAACATATATTTCCAATTGTTTCTCACTTAGTGGAGATATATTACCTCATATGTCCTAGAGTGAACAGCATACACAACCAGGCCTCTCCTCTCTTTCAAAGAATTAGTAGTTAAAATGAAGGAAGTAGGAAAGACCAGTAAAGGAGTGCTCTCTTATTTGTTATGTGTAAATGATATGTACTATGTATATGTACACAAGATACATGTATATATACTTATGACATATATGTATATATACATATGAATTTATATATATTTATACATTCATGATAATATGGAAGGGAGGGAGAGAAAGAGAGAGAGAGAGACAGAGAGAGAGAGAGAGAGAGAGAGAGAGAGAACTATTTCACTTTCCAATAATTTTTTTCTCTTAACAAAATTCATAGGTAGAATAACCTATGATACCTAAGAGTGATAAACAAAAAAATAGAATTTTACATTAAGCCCAAGAAAGTCTGTAATATGGAAAGTTCCAAGACATGGCATTAGTATGAAGGGTATAAACTTTTATTCAAAATGGAATCTAGTAGTTATTTACCATATGTTTTTAATAAGTTCTTTCAAGTATCTGGGCCTTTCATAATATTTAAAATGAAGAAAAACCTGAGTTCCCTGCTGTAGGATTCCCCTCTGTATGCTGTGAATGTGTTTTGTTACAATTGGTTAACAAAGAGTCTGCTTTGGGCCCATAACAGGGCAGAATAGGGTAAGGTGGGAATTCCAAGCAGAGATAAAAGAGAAAAGTGGGTAGAGTTGAGGAGACACCATGTAGCTGCCAAAGGAGAGAGACAGCCCAGAGCATTATATTTAAACCAGGAGCTTCATGGTAAAATATAAAATAATGAGAATGGGTTTATTTAAGATGTAAGAATTAGTTAATAAGAAGCTTAAGCTAACAGGCTAAGCAATGTTGTAATTAATATAATTTCTGTGTAATCATTTGGGTCTGGGCAGCAGGGAAATAAACAAGCAGTCTCTGCCTAGATTATCCTGAGAAGGTGATTACATATAGCATAGGGGACTTTTGCTATTGTTAGTTTCTTAGAAAGTGTTAAGTTTTTTTTCATTTACAGGGAAGAAGAAGACTAGAAGAGAAAATTAAAGAAAAGAACTCTAAATACAATGTCTTTGTATGTAGAGTGCCCTCACACAGAATCACACATTCATGTGCTCAAGGAAAATCTTATCTTTAAGGTCTTATAATCTTTTCAAAGTCAACAGTGATTGCATATGCATGCAGTCACTAGTTTACAATGAATTATTTTGTTAAAAAATAATTTTCAATATCTTAGACGTTTTATCCTTACCTAAGTAGGGGGAAAATAATTCCCTGACAGCCAAAAAATGTTTCAACCAAATTCAAGTGTATCACAAACAGTCTATATCTAAGATCCCAGCATTGAAAATGTGTAGTATTTTATATAAATTTTAAGATAAAGTTTCAGGTTATTTTTCATATGCATTGGTACTCTTCACAGCTTGAGTTTTAACAAAGTACATTTTAATATTTATATTTAGTATGTATATTTCTTTGAACAGGATGAAGGATTTAATACTTTTTGTGACCAGGTGAAAGAAATAAATTTATTATACCAACATACAAATAAGGAAATGAGATCAAACATTGTCTTCAATATTTTTATATATTGCTTAGTCATTGAACATGATATCTGAAGACCAATAATCTACATCTCACAGGTTTTATAGGTCAAAACCCATTTATGCACTACAAAAGATACAAAAAAAACAGGGGGTAATCAAATGCCTTTTCATCCTATGGAATATTGAAAATAGTTGTAAGAGTTAGAAGCAATGAACTTGAGTTTGAGTTCTGGCTTTGACAGCTATTAGGTGACTCTTCTATCCCAATCTGATCTCTAAATGATATACATTATACCTCCGCAGAGAAAATTAGTCTCCTTGTTTTTAGATACAGTGGCAAAGCATATTTTGTAGCTTTGTCCTGAAGGTCATCTAAGGTCTCTGATATAAAAGTGTATGTGGTAGCCTAGAATAAAGGACACTCAGTAAATAAGATATTGTTAATACTTGTGAATCATCCTGACTTCAAGATTAGTTAATGTCTTGTATAATATGTCTTGTGATGTAGTGAAGGCACTGTTAGAACTTCTAATATCAAAAATTTCCAGAGGTAGTGGAGAACTACATATTCTAGCCTCAGGAAGACTGTATAGCAAGAAATACAAATTAATATAATCTCACCTATATCAGTGACATATTTGGAGAGTAGACACAGCTCAGACATATGGAAAAGCATTTATGAAACTGTTCAAAGAGGATTCATGGTAGATGAGACAGAATCACAGAATGATAAGCCTTTGGTTTAGATTTTGCTATGGGTGATAATTGTCTAATATTGGGGACGTCACATTATAGCTTGAACTTTCATTTTCTTGTTTAAAATAAAAGCATTAATACCAATTTTGAAAGATTTCTGCAAGGACCAGTGTGACGGTTGTAATATAGTGAGTTCACAGTGATATGAGGAACATCTATGGGAAGTCTGTGTTTAATCTCTCAGTTGTATTTAAGGAGGAAAATGCTAATTCAAACAAGCTTTTACTCATAACAAACTGACTCAGAAGTACTCTTAGAGATAGGAGGCAGAACACCTTCCGCATACATTTTACTGGGGCTGTACATCCCAACAGCACACCACGCATACTTATTACATAACAATTGGTCTGTGTTTCATATCATGTTCTCCAGATATGAGACTTGAATTAGTTGATCTTATGATACAGTTGTGAAAATTCAGGTTGTATAATCATGAAAGAGTAAATGTTTCAATTTTGGTACCACTCTCAAGATATTATCTAAGTTATTACTTATCCATACCTCTCATTTGTCCAAATTTGATAGCTTAATTATTTATAATATGAATATACATTTTGTACAAAGCATAAATATTAGAAAACAGAGAAGAGAACTTTTACAATTTCTCTTTATATCTCTTTTTAAAAAATATTTGTTTTTATTTAATTTGCATTCATGTTTTGCCGCATTTATGTCTGTCTGTCAGAGAGTAACAGATCCCCTTGCACTGGTTTTACAGACATTTGTGAACTGCCAAATTGTTGCTGAAAATTTATCCTGAATCTTTTGGATGAGCAGTCAGTGTTCTTAACTACTGAGCCATCTTTCCAGCCCTTCTGTATATCTCTTTTTCCACTCTTTCTCAGGGTAAGGTAATAGCAATCTATCATACTTCAAGTCTGAATTTATAGTTTGATATAATTTCTACAATTTAAACAGCTGAGCACTTTTTTATGTTCATGTCATCCATATTTTATTGTTGATTTTGTTTTGATACAGTCTTGTGTAGCCCTAAGGTCAGAGAGTTCAGACTTATTCTTGCTCCTTCAAGGTTATTGACAGGATGTTTGTCATAAGGTGTGGCTTATAACAGGTTGTTTTGACCTAGTGTGTAATTGCTTGATGCTTTGGGTATTTGAGAAGGTGATCACTTTGTTTGGAAAAAAAAAAAAAAANTGTTTATAAATGTTCTTTTACATTTAAAGGGGGATATGATATAGTTATGAATAATTTGCATTAGTATAGATTTTGTTTATTGATAGAGCTTTAAGGTCAGTTTTGTTATATGTATATGTATTTCTGATCTTGATTAAGGTATTGTGATTGTGTAGTTCACTTAAAAGTGTAATGTATATAGGTTGTTAATGGATAATCATTAATAATAATCAAGCTTGTAGTCATGTTAGTTAGATTTTTTAGTTGTGCATAGAGCCAGGCGGTGGTGGCGCACGCCTTTAATCCCAGCACTCAGGAGGCAGAGGCAGTCGGATCTTTGTGAGTTTGAGACCAGCCTGGTCTACAGAGCTAGTTCCAGGACAAGCTCCAAAGCCACAGAAAAACCCTGTCTCAAAAAAACAAAAAAAAAATGCTTTAGTTGTGCATAGATATATTTTAGATAGGCATTCTTCATGTCTTTCAAAGATTATAGAATATGGCATTTTAAATGTTTTAATAACTTAGGACTTTTCATAACAATGAGACACTCTGCTCCTGGCAGCACCAATCTACGTTGGGCATCAAAGAGGCTCCTTATGAAGTTTGATAGCCATTTGGGCAAGAAACTGCTCTAGCCTGGACTATTGCATAAACTGGACACAAAGAACCTGCAGAGAGAGGACTAATGAACTTGCTTAAAGGTGAGATGATCTTTCGAGGTTCCTGATTCATGAAGAAGTCTGCAAGACATTCTGTAGGACACAACAGGTAGTGACTGACCTGACTTTGAAATTTCCTGCTTCATGGAAATGTCTCTGGATACTATGGGCCTGTAGGCTGAAGATGGATGCCCCAACGGTACAGAGAAACTTTGGGTGACTGTCAAGGCAGCAAGATGTCTCTGTCATTTCTAGAGTTTTGGATTTCTTGTTTGCTTAGGTAATATTATATCCTTCTTGAGTCTTTGATGAAGTCGAAGAATAGATAGATAATTATAGTTTTCTTTAGTTATGATAAAAAATAAAGTTGATATAAATATTGTAACTGTAATTCTTACTTGATAACTGTTTTGTTATATGTAATTTTTCTATGTTAAAGTTAAAGCCTTCCTCTTTTTGTTTAAACAGAAAAAGGGGAAATGATGGAGGAAGGTCATTGGCTAATAAAAAAACTGCCTTGGCACATTTTATAGGTTAGAACATAGGTGGGTGGAGTAAACAGAACAGAATGCTGGGAGGAAGAAGAAGCAAGCATAGACTCGATAGCTCTGATCTCTGGAGCAGATACGATGAAGCTCCAACCCAGGATGGATGTAGGCTAGAATCTTCCTGGTAAGCGCACCTTGGGATGCTACACACATAAATAGAAATAGGAAATCAAGATATAAGAATTAGCCAGTAAGAAGCTAGAGCAAATGGGCCACGCAGTGTTTAAAAGAATACAGTTTGTGTGTTGTTATTTCAGGGCATAAGCTAGCCAGGCAGCCGGGAGCTGGGGTGGCAGGAATGCAGCCCACAGCTCCTTCAACAGAAGATAAGGAGAAGAGTTGTCAAGTTCAATCTTCTGGATATGTCATAGTGTTTTCAATCATTAATTAAGTCATACGCACAGGTTATGGCTAAAACAAGTCTTGTAAAAGACCAGTCACAGGTGAAAGAAATCTCCTGGGGTCCTACCATTCTCTGGTCAGGGTTACCCCAAGATATTTTATGCTCTTTGTGGCTATCGTGAAAGGTGATGCTTCTGTGATTTCCCTCTCTGTTTCCTTATCCTTAGTGTATAGGAAGGCAACTGATTTTTTGGAGTTGATCTTGTATCCAGCCATGCTACTAAAGGTGTTTATCAGCTGTAGGAGTTCTTTGGTAGAGTTTTTGGGGTCGCTTATGTACACTATCATATCATCTGCAAATAACGAAAGCTTAACTTCTTCCTTTCCAATA
>NW_026068178.1:563579-570018 GCF_014885135.2 Alexandromys fortis | reverse complement strand
GGGGGCTGATCTATTGGGAGCTCACCAAGGCCAGCTGGACTGTGACTGAAAAAGCATGGGATAAAACCGGACTCTCTGATCATGGCGAACAATGAGGACTGATGAGAAGCCAAGGTCAATGGCAAGGGGTTCTGATCCTATTTCATGTTCCTGCTTAGTGGGAGCCTAGCCAGTTTGGATGTTCACCTTCCTAGACATGGACGGAGCGGGGAGGACCTTGGACTTTCCACAGGGCAGGGAACCATGAATGCTCTTTGGATTAGAGAGGGAGGGGGAGAGGAGTGGGGGGAGGGGAGAAGAATGGGGGGAAGGGGAGGGAAATGGGAGGCTGGGAGGACGCGGAAACTTTTTTTTTCTTATTCTCAATAAAAAAAAAAATTGAAAAAAAAGTTTTTGTCTTCCTCCCTCCTCTTAGAATTCAGGCATAAAAGCATATAAATAAATGTGGGCATATTCAGTATTCACTGGGTAGCCCTCCCAACTCTTTCCTGTCACTCTGCCTTTTTTTTTTTTTTGTATATTTGTTCTTTTGAATGAACGTTTCTAATCCATGTGCCCCTTACCCTGGAACATACAAACCTTTGAGGCTTAACCCCAGAGATGCCCTTCAGTGTGGAGCTCATCACAGTGATGTGGTTTTGGTTACAGAACAGAAGGAAGTCAGTTGGGTACAAGCCTTGCTTAGGGGCACATATGCTCAGAGAACAGAAATAATTGCTCTGACATAGACTTTACACTGGACTGAAGGAAAATGGTGAACACCTACACAGACAGAGGATATACTTTTGTCATGGCTCATGTTCATGGACAGATATATAAAAAGAAGGACTTGTTCCCCTAGAGTAAAGATTATTAAAAATAAACATAAAAATTTCCAGTGACTAAATGATGCCATCAGGCTACAAACTGAACTGGCCATTATTCATTGTCAAGGATACTCAAAAGGCAAAAGCATCCAAACTCAAGATAACATCCATGCAGATCAAGTTGCAAATGAGTATGTTCTTGGTGAACCCAAAGCCCAGAATCTTATGGAACTATCCTGCCTTGAAGAATATGTTCCTGAGTTTGATCCAGAAAAGATCAAATCATATTTTTACTTGGAGACACAATAGAGCTTCAAAGGATGGTTGATTTTTTCTGATGAAGGAGTAAATATACCAAAGCTACTGGGCAAAAACTGGCTAACTGCCTTGACTAACACACTCATTTTTCATGTAAGATCAGAGAGGTCATGTACCCTCAAGTCTGCCTACCTGGACACGAAGAAAAATGTCAGAGAACTTCAAAACACTACCTGACAAGTGTCCAGGTAAAATCAAAGAAGGGCATATTTTCCTCACATTGGAGCACCAGACTGAAATCTCAAGGTCCAAATCAGGAGCAGAAGGAGAGAGAGCACGAGCAAGGAACTCAGGACCGCGAGGTTTGCACCCACACACTGAGACAATGGGGATGTTCTATCGGGAACTCACCAAGGCCAGCTGGCCTGGGTCTGAAAAAGCATGAGATAAAACCGGACTCGCTGAACATAGCGGACATTGAGGACTACTGAGAACTCAAGAACAGTGGCAATGGGTTTTTGATCCTACTGCATGTACTGGCTTTGGGGAGCCTAGGCAGTTTGGATGCTCACCTTACTAGACCTGGATGGATGTGGGTGGTCCTTGGACTTCCCACAGGGCAGGGAACTCTGAATGCTCTTTGGGCTGATGAGGGAGGGGGAGGGAAATGGGAGGCGGTGGCGGGGAGGAGACAGAAACATTTAATAAACAAACAAACAAATAAACAAATAAATAAAACACTTTCTGTTTACAAATAAAACGGTGAAAAGCACAAAGGAAAAAAAAAAAAGAAAGAAAAATGTGAGTTCCAAACCACCACCATGATGAAAGTTACTTTCATGAGGAAATCTGTTACTAGAATAAAATTAAACTCTGTTTGCTAACTTCATTGTATATAGTGTGTATTTGACAGCTGGATGTATATAACACAACATGTTTTTCTATTTAACTATGCTGCTTTTCATATGTTTTTTCATAAGAAAAGGATATTTACTTCCTTTAATTTTCCTTAACTTTTAAAATTACTTACTCCCATAAGCATTTCAGTTGCTTTCCATTATCTACTTGGTAGTTTTGTTAGGTAGTCTAAAATCAGACTCCCAGAATCAAACCTTAGATCCTGTGTAAGAATTTTAGTACAGAAAATTCAGTGTTAGTGGGCTTATATTATCATAACATTGTGTTTCTATTAAAAAGTATAGCCTCCAGTGTTTGGCTGATGACTGGGTGAGAGCTTTATTACCCAAAGCATCATAGTGTCTCCTCAAAGGCAACTGAAACTCTTCAGAAATGTTGAAGACTTTTCCTGTGGCTGAAAAAAGATAGCTTTAAAAATGCTTTGAATTTCCTATGACAAGTTTGGAGAATCTAAAGATGGCAACGTGAAGGAGATTAATACATTATTGATTGGACAGACTCGTAATTCCTTAGTGAATTGGATTTAGTTCCTTCATTAAGACCAGGTCAATGCCATAAATTTTCGAGAAAATAAATATTCCAAAGGATGCTAAGAGCTAGACTCTTAGACATTTTCTTGGTTATTTTAGGTCAGGTGCATGTTACTCACCCCACAACAAAGATAGAAAGGACTGGAAAATGATCAGAGTAAGAAATTTAACATCGAACATATGGGTAGAGTGTTTTAAACAGGTAAGAAATTTAGAAACACATTGGTGGCCTCTAAAAAATGTGACCTTATGGAAGTCTATTTGCTTGGAGACTTCCAATTGATACAATGTTAATGTTATATCAGAACCAATCTAACTCTTTTATCTTGTAGCATAAATAATTAAAACCCAGAGACAGATACTGGGGTTCAACATGAAGATCTGAAAAGCAATGCAGCCTAACTACTAGAGAGGTGTTACCTATAAGATATCTTCAGACTGAAAGAGAACAAGTTCCTATCATGCCCTGCCTTATATTTCTTTCTAATGCTAGGATTAAAGGTATGTGACTCCCTAGCACTGGGGTTAGTATTGTGAGCTACTACCATCTGGATCTTTTTCTGAATTGATCTTGGGTAGCCCAGGGTGGCCTTCAACTCAGAGAGATATATCTACCTATATCTTCCAAATACTGAAGTTGAAAGTGTATGACACCACTGCTATGGCTCCAGTGGCTTAGTTTTAACTTTTCATTTTCAGGCAATATTTATTTATAAAATGTAAATAAAATATCACCATATTTCCCTTTTTGTCTAAAATAATGTAGGCTAGAACTAAAATAAGTAAAATATATGCAATAAGTACTATAACTATAATATATATTGCAATTAAATGCATTGAAAAAGTCTAGGCCATTTGCATTTGACAAATTCAGAGAAAATATTCCATAACTATCTTATCTTGTGTGTTCAAAGTCCTGTGCCTAATTTACTTTCTAGTATAACTTACTTTTTGCAATTAGTAAACAAAGAAAACTATAACTATAGCTATCTAGTCTCCAACACCCTGAAAGCCCAAGAAGGAAATATTACCTAAGTAAGCAGGAAGTGCAAGAAGCAACTTCTGAAAATTGTGAGAAAAGACACAAACAGCTGGCTTCCAGTAAGTCACCCAAAGATCCTCTGCAATGTTGGAGAATCCATCTTCTGCTTACTGGCCTAACATATCTGACAGACTTTTCTATGATGCAGAAATTTTGAAGGACTGTTCTGCCTTTTCTGGGCAAGATTTAGCAATCACTCTCTTTTGTGCCCTGCTTTTCCTATTAGGCTAGAGCATTTTCTTGTCCAGTTGCTTACTTTTGCCACAAAGGGAGCAAACTCTATGTGGAGTTTCTTTGAGGTTTATCACCTTCTCTAAAGTATACTGTTGCTGCCAGGAGCAGACATGTTTCATTAAGACATCTTACATACCATTTTCTGTAGATACCTGATGTGTTTGAATATAAATTTTCAATTTAGAATATATCTCTGTTTGATCTTGAAAACATATCTAGTGTGACTACAAGCCTGATTGTAATTGGTGACTAATTACTAACCTACATTTTTTATTATTCTAAATAATTTATAATAATAATTTTTAAGAACTAGAAACTTGGCAGTTGAGAGCTCATTGGTAAATGAGTTCTATATATAACATTGAACAAGAGTAGAAATGTAGGGAGTAACCTCTGAGCAAGTGAGCCAGAGCAAGAGAACACTGAGGATTTGGGCATTGAATTGGGGACTTTCAAGGGAATAGACCTTAGCCAGGACTCTGGTGGGTTTGGGCATAGGTCTACTATGTCTCTGGAACTAGGCCAGAGCAAGGACCTCTGCCAGTCTGGGTGAGATAACCTTGGACCTCCGAGGGAATAGGCAAGAACCAAAGATCATGGTGGGGCCAGGTGTGAGTCTGAGTCCTCAAAGGAAGTAGGCCTGAGGCAGGACCTCTGTAGGTCTAGGAATTGGTCTGTGACATCAAAGGGAATATGCAGGAGCCTGGAACTTCTGCAGGTCTGAGAGTGAGTCTGGGATCTCAGAGGGAGTAGTCAGGTCCTCTGTGATTCCAGGTGCAGCCAAGCCTGGAACCTCCAAGGCAGTAGATCAGAGCCAGAAATGTTTCCAGGTCCAACTCCAACCCAGGGACTTCTGCAGGAGGTGTTCCAGATGAGGATTTACATAAACATGGCAAGGTCGGCAACGTAGGCCAAAATAGGCATTAGACAGCAAACTCCAAGAGAGCAGAGCAAAGCAGAGGAGTGCTGTGCTATCTCCAGGAACTTGGAGTAAACAATGGGGTAACTAGAACTATGGCACTGACTGTACCACAAGGAGCAACCATCTGAGCTTTGGATTCACTGGCACTTAAACGATTATTCAACAGAATCTCAGACAGCCCCAACAACACCTATTAGAAGAAAAGATGAGTAGAAAAAAGTAAGAACAGACACAACACTGCACAGAGCATCACAACATCAGTAAAATCTAAAGACCTTACAACACCTAGACCCAAACAACCAAATATGGATAAAGCAGAGGAAAATGACCTAAAAAATAAATTCAAGAGGATGTTTGAAGAAGCTCTAAAAGAGGAACTGAGAAATTCCTTAAAGAAATGGAGGAAAAGACAAAAAAAAATGAAATACATCAGCAAATCACTTAAAAAACAAGAAAAAGAAATTAAACATATGAAATAAACTATTCAGGACATGAAAACTGAATTAGAGACAATAAAGAAAATACAAGTCAAGAGAATTATAGAAACAGAAATTATGAGAAAACAATCAGGTATCACAAACGCAAGCATGAACATCAGAATACAAGAAATGGAAGAGAGAATTTCAAATGCTGAAGACACAATAGAGGAAATAGACTCATCAGTTAAAGAAAACATTAAATCTAACAAGAGCTTAACCCAAAATATCCAGGAAATATGAGAGATAACGGATGCCAGCCCAGACTACTATACCCAGCAATGATTTAGAAGTAGGGCTTTTGGTGCCTTGCTCTGGGAAGGAGTTTCCCTATGATGGCAGGAAACATCTGAACTGGATTTACTATAGGGGCCTGCATGATGCCCCTCATGGAATTTCCCAAAGATAAGGGATTACCTTGAATATTTCTCATTGACCTACATTCCTTAGTCTAGTGCATGCCTTTGCCACACCTTCTGCATAACTACGAATGGAAGGGTGTTCTGAATAGATTATTCATAGAAAAAACATTGTTTCTTGGAATTCCCTCTCTACAATCCCTTTTTTGGTGACCTTGTTTGACACAATTATAACATTTGACATTTTGATTTTTTTCTCAAATTTCTGAAAATCACCTCTAGTATCCATGCATCATCATGTTCATGAGAGTCAATATTATTTGTACCTTTGATCCATTACTCAAAAGGCTGAACTTTAGCCTTGTGGTGGTGGCACACACCTTCAATTCCAGCACTCAGGAGGCAGAGACAGCAGGATCTCTGTGAGTTTAAGGCAAGCCTGGTCTTCAAGAGCTATTTCCAGGGCAAGCAACAAAGAGACACAGGAAACCATGGCTCAAAAAACAAAACAAAACAAAAAGTGCAGAACTTGCTTTTACCGGCCTAAGTATCATGATGGAGGAAGGTCATTGGCTAATAAAGAAACTGGCTTGGCCCATTTTATTGGTTAGAACATAGGTGGGTGGAGTAAACAGAATAGAATTCTGGGAGGAAGAGGAAGTGAGGTCAGACTCTGCTCTGTTCCCAGAGAGACCCGACAGCTCTGCTCTCTGGAACAGAGACACCATGCTCAGCTCTCCCGGGTAGACTCGACAGCTCTGCTCTTTGGAGCAGAGACCCAAGCTCTGCTCTCCCAGGCAGCTCCGACCCAGGATGGACGGAGGCTAGAATCTTCCCAGTAAGCGCACCTTGGGGTGCTTACACACATTATTAGAAATGGGCTAGTCCAGGTGC
>NW_026068178.1:561049-563491 GCF_014885135.2 Alexandromys fortis | reverse complement strand
ATAGAAATGGGCCAAGCGGTGTTTAAATGAATACAGTTTGTGTGTTGTTATTTTGGGCATGAGCTAGCAGGTGGCTGGGGTGCTGGGGACGCAGCCCCGCTGCTCTTATTTCAACAGTATCATTTGCATAGAGAATTGGCATTTTCAAAAGCCTGATACTCATTTTTTTATTTGTTTAGCTTCTGAATTTGGTATCAATCTATTTACTGCTGCAGTCAATCTTTGTAGAACATCTGTAAAAGCTTCTTTTGAGCCCTGTATAACTTTAGTATTGACTCAATTTTCTTTTCTCTCTCCCCAACTCTGTCCCAACATTTAAAGCAGCTGCAAGACATAAATCTAAAATGTAGTCATTATGTATAGCTAGCTTTTTTATAGTAACATATTCTCCTCTAAAAATTTGATTTTGGGAGATTTTTCTATCTCTAGCTTTATTCCATTGTTATACAATCTTAACCTATTCTCTCATCCAGGTATTTAATTGTAATTAAATAAAATTTATTAATTGTAATTAAATAAAATAAATAAAACAAAAGGCTCTAAAACACCTTCAACCAAATCTATCCAATAGTCATGGATAATCCTATTACAAACTAATGATGAACTTAACATTTGCTTCTCAAAAGGTGAATGCATGCCACATGAGGTGATTTCTTCTTTTAATATCCTTAAATCTAACATTGACACAGGAGTATAGTTAGCTGTAACAGAGCCATTTGGGAATTGCTGTAAGGTTACTGAATATATTAATGTTGGTTGTTGTCTGAAAACATTAGGCTGTTCCTCTCTAGACTTATAATGCAATGCTGAAATTGGTTCTCCATTTAATTCCTCTGTCTGGATTTGAATATCTCTGCTTAATTTGGTTTTTCTAAGGTCTCCACCTTAGCACTCATAATAACCAATTCTTTTAGTGATAGGGTAGAAATGATAAAACCGATAATATTTGAGTTGACATTACATAAATCACATCTAAATTAGATATCGTCTCATTTAATCACACCATTTTCAAACTGTCTAGCATATTATCATACAGAGACCCTAATCCCTTCATTGTAATGGTTTTTCCCATTATTACGTTTTGTTCTCTAAGCAGTTCAGAATATGTTGGTTATTGACCAATTATATATATCTGTATATTTTCATATTGTGTATTGCTATCTTTAAAGACAAAATCTGGAAATAAGCAGATTTTGATTTAAAATAACTTTTCTTATTGATTGCTATGAAAACATGATCAAGTTATTGGAACTATTTGAACTTTTTCTTCCTCTTCTAAAATAGTAATTGAATTAAGTCCTAATTTATGGCCTATGGGAAAAGAAAGTGACTAGCCTCTGGTAGTCATTATTGTTATAATGAAAGTCAATTATTTATTATTTCTGTAGCAGAACATGATTGAAATGAAGCCTCATCATTTTCCTAGTAAGGTCTTCAACAATGACATAGAAGTTTTTTTTTATAAGGTTAATGTACTTATCTATAATTCACTATTATTTTTCATTGTTGTTCAATTCCATTTCTGTTATGATAGTCATAATCCTTTGATTAACAAACTTCTACTTCAAGCCTTAATAATTATTTTCTTTTGGTCTTAGAATTAGTCAGTTCCTTTTCATAGAAAATTTTTGATAAGACAAAATGAAGTGATTAGATGTACACATGAAGTTCTAATTTTTTTGAATTCTATATTTTGTGTCTCTTTTCTTACTCAGTTTAATTCTAATCCTTTAGATAATATACTGTCCTCAATTGCAGTTCATTTTTCTATGTGTTTATATGTTTGCTTGCCCTGCTGCCATGCCTATAGTTTGTTTTTCCTATTTACCTCTACCCCTTCCCATAACTCCTAACTCCTGTCAGGAGCTAGAATTATATTACTATTAAGTTAAGCAGGATACACTCCTCAAGGTGTAGGCCTAGGTGTCATATATGTTCTTGACTTTAAAGTACTATACCAGATTCTATAGCCATAAAGAGACTTTTTGATTAGATGAGAACCAAGTGATGATAGAGTATGCATCACCACCATGACTTGAACCTAAATCAAGAATTTCATATGCAAAAATCTGCACCAAAGTGTGAAGGATGTATGACGTTCTAATACTTCAGCATATTTTTGCAATTCATTATTTTCCCTTTCCCTCCATGTACAGAATTTTCTAATATCATAACAACCCTCAAAATAATACCTACTTGGGGGTGTATTAGGTGTTATCCATTTTCTGTTTCTTATTTATGGTCAATAAACTTCATGTGTTCATACCTTGGAAAAGTGATATCATGCCTTCAAGTTTATTGCTTAAATCTCACTTGAAACAGACCTGTACAACATTTTCCCATCTTCCTGAAAAAATCCAGGACAGATATCACAAATAACTCCAAAATTAGGTCATTTTTTATATAATTTTTTATTGAAAAAAAAATTTCCGCCTCCTCCCC
>NW_026068178.1:555457-560294 GCF_014885135.2 Alexandromys fortis | reverse complement strand
CTCCCTCCCCCCCTCCCCCAAGATCCCATTTTTTGCCCGGCAATCATGTCTACTTCCCATAATCAGGAGGATAGCTATATGTTTTTCTTTGGGATCACCTTCTTATTTAGCTTCTTTAGGTCACTTTTAACCTTAGAGTTTAACTGCCGCACACACAAATATTACAAGGCAGGATTTTCTTCTGAGTAAAATGTTTGTGGTGGTTTGAAAGAAAATGGCTCCCAAAAGGAGTTGCACTATTAGGAGGTATGGCTTTGTTGAAGTGGGTATAACCTTATTCAAGGAAGTTTATCACTGTGGGGATGGTTTTAACGTTTCTTAGCCCCAGGAGACCCCTGGTGAATCAGTTTAACTTCCTGCTCTCTGCCAGATATATGCCTCTCAGCTACTACATTATGATATATGTGTACAGGATTCCATGCTCTTTGTCATGATGATAATGGACTGAACCTCTCAAACTGTAAGCAAGATACCCCAATTATATATATTCCTTCTCAGAGTTACTATGGACATAGTGTCTGTTCATAGAAATAAAAAACCCTAATGAAGATAATTTCTGTGAACAATTCAGACTTAGGTATGCAGATTTCATATGTTATGTAACCATGCTGCTACATAGACCATTGACATATATTCTTTCCACCCTTCATGGACTGAAACAGATAGACAGAGGGTAGGAATAAAAACAGAGCATGAGAAAGCATGAATTCTGTAGCAATTATAAAATCTTTTTGAAAATGTATCCTCAAGTTTGCAACAAGCCCATTATCATATTTATAAACAACCTATGAAACCATAGAAGAGATTGCATTCACATATAAACCACACCTATTACATTGCCTAAAACTCAATTATGCTGTGAAAGTTATGTAACAAGACAGATAAAACTAGGCTGGCAGAAGGAGAAGTCAAAAGGTAAAGAGAAAAAATGGTAGCAAAGGTATGTGAACAGGTGCACTGGAGGTAATTGTAGTCCTTCTTGGCAATTACTTCTTGAGACATCGCATTTGTTTTTAGCATATTTATCTCCTTAGTTTATTTTGTATGGAAAAATATATTACTGCCTAAAAACTTTTGCCAACTTATTTGTGCCTGGAAAGTACACAAAAGTCACAGTAATCATACAGAAATAAATTTAACTTGACATTGAGAAAGTGTCAATGAAAAAGAGAAGTAGAGAAAAGTAAAACTTCATGGGTGGTTAACATAATTTTTTGTCAGTCTGCACATTCTAGCAATGTCACAAAGTGTACAGACTAAAAGTACAACTCACTTCAAAACTACTTTTTTTTTATTTTTTGAGATAAGTACATCATTTCCCTTCTCTTTTCTTCACCCAATTGCTTTTATTTATTCTCCCTCTTTTCTTTCAAATTCATTGAATTTTTTGCATTGTTATTATATATTTATGCATATGTGTATATATAGATATTCCTAAACACTTAGTTTTATTATCTGCTCAGTCTGAATATTACTTTTGTGTAGGATGTCAGGGCTGGACTTTTAGTTTTGGGTAATCAATTCATGTTCTTTTCCCTGGGGAAGACCATTTCTCCCACTTTCAGCAATCCTTAGTTGCCTATTGTTCCTTTTGTAGGTTTGAGGCTTATCTGGAATTCTCTTGATCACTTTAGCATGATCAATATCAATGGCATTTTTTTAAGTTCATGTGTAATCAATCACATTAGTGGTACTATCTGGGTGTAGCTTCTGATATTTGCAAGAAACCCAATTTCACAGTAAGTTCTCTGATCCTTGGCTCTTAACATCTTTCTATCTCCTTTACTGCACTAATATCTAAGTTTTCTGTTTGAGTGTTGTATTGCACATGTATTAGTTGGGACTGGGTTCCACAACTCTGCCTTTTAATTGGTGTGATCTTTTTCATGTTCTTTATCTCTTACAAATATCTATGTATTTTAGTGGATTAATAGTAAAAATAACAAAACCTTTACTTCTTTTTACATAATAAATCAATTTAAATATTCTTTGTTAATGAATCAGTAATTGTATACTCAGTTCTTACAAGATGGCATTAGTTTTTAATTACTTTCACAGAAAGCTCACAAACTTGATATTGTAAAAATCTCAAAGCTCTGATACTTAGCAGTACAGTTGAAGAAGGAGTCAATCATTTGATGGCATAACCTGATCCATGTCCATGATAGTTTCTAGAGGCTGTGCATATTTTTTGGGGGATGAGAAGGTGGTTATATACTAGCATGGCTTTCCTTCTTAGTACTTGCTATTATTGCTTTTATAGTTCCTTTATCCTTCCACCTTTAATGATCCTTGAATGTTCTGGGCCATCTCAGAAAAACCAATATCATTCCTTCACCTCAGTATTCATTACATACTTACATCTATTAAGACTCTTTTGCATAGAGGGCAATATATTCTTTGGTGTCAGAGAATAGAATGTGAACATTTCTACATCTGGATATAAAGTATTCTCTATAAAAATCATAGTTTCACAAGGCTAAACAACTACAACAGAATACTTCTAATATAACTCCAGGTAGCATTATCCAGCTGGAAAGGCAAAGTGAGAAACTATTTCAGCCAAGAATATTTTATACACTAAACTGACAAAAATGAAAAAAAAATGCATTAACCCTTGTTTCCTTCTTCTTGAAAGGTAGATAAGAAACTCCAAGCTTCATGTTCTAGCCACAGAGAAAGAGATGATGCAGAAAAAAATGAGAATTGCAAATGAAGGATAATTATAAGATATGAAATAAAAACAGCATCAGATCTGTGAGTCAAAAAAAAAAGGGAGAATGTGTTAGGATGACAGTTTTAATTTCCCAATATTTGTAATGGTGGATGAGGTTTCTACAGCTTTCACCCTTCACAAAATAGATGCTAAGGTCCTAGAGTCCATTTGCACTGAGAATTGGTTAGTGTCACATGACAAACACTTCCTGAAAATGTACTCAGTGACTTATACATCTTCCATTGGCTGTGCGATGGAAATATGTGCCTTGAAGATGGCTTTTAGCCCTTTTGAGAGCCCCATCATAAGTTTAGAAATATTCCATGAGCATATTGTAAACAGAAAGAGAGTGTTCTGGTCAGTTAAAGAATAATTATTTTATATCATCTAACCTAAGTAGGTAGTATCTTGAGCAATACCATCTTACTATATATTTGCAATATAGAAACAAGTTGACTAACAATAGCCTATTTTGCTGTGTGTACCTCTAAAAGCTCTAATACCAATAATTGTAAAAGGAGATTTTATTTTGTCTACCCAGTCCCAAATAATAACTCAGAGGCTTATATTAATTATAAATTCTAGGTCAATAGCTCATGCTTATTCCTAACTAGGTCTTACATTTTAAGTTAACCCATATTTCTTATTTGCATTCTGCCAATGGTGGTACCTTTATTAATATGGCACATTCATATCATCTCTTGTTCCCACTGTGTATGACTGGTGACTCACCTGACTCTGCCCTTCTGATTTTTCTACCTAATTGTATCTTTTTAACTATTGGCCAGTCAGCTTGTTTTTTAAACCAATCATAATGACAAATCATGACAAAAAAAAAAAAAGATCATTTCACAGCAAATACCAAACAGTAAAGTATCACGTGTGTGGCACTCTGATTCTCATTAAGAAATTAAGTCTTGGGAACCCCTCTAGAGCCCAAGGGGATGTCCCCAGCTAGGTCCTTGGGCAGCAGAGGAGAGGGTGCCTGAACTGGCCTTCTTCCATAGCCACACTGATGAATGTCTTGAATATCACCATAGAATGTTCATCCAGCTTTGGATGGAGATAGATTCAGAGACCCACGGAGACTGTGGGGCTGATCTATTGGGAGCTCACCAAGGCCAGCTGGACTGGGTCTGAACAAGCATGTGATCAAACCAGACTCTCTGAATATGGCTGACAAGGAGGGCTGACTGAGAAACCAAGGACAATGGCACTGGGTTTTGATTCTACTACATGTACTAGCTTCTTGGGAGCCTAGTCTGTTTGAATGCACACCCGTTTGGGGGGGGTGAGGGCCTTGGACTTCCCACAGGGCAGGGTACCCTGACTTCTCTTAGGACTGGAGAGGGAGGGGAGAGAGAAAATGGGGAGAGTGGGAAGGAAATGGGAGGAGGGGAGGAGGTGGAAATTTGTAATAAATAAATAAATTAATAAATAACTTAGGTGACAAAACCAAATAAACAAAAAAATTAAAAATAAAACTAGTAGATGCTTTTTAAAAGTAGATTTAATAATATACCTTTTATCTTATTACATCTATATTCTCCCGTTTTTATTTCATAGTGTATGCAATAGTCTATCCTTTTATCCTATTTTATCTATAACCCCCTTTTTCTTTTTAAAAAAGAAAACTTTGCTTTGTTTAGCTTTTATCCTGACTATTACCATTAATAACTTGTAATTACCCCCCAAACAATAACAAATAACCGAAATCAATTGAATGGCCAAAACTACCCACCCTACCTTTTAGGAATGTGGGTGTTGTATTCTTAAATTTACTTCCTGCTGTCTGGGGCCAATGTTATCTTTAGGGGATCCTAAAAAGAAAATCTGTGTTAATTATCAAGTCCTGGGAGAGGTAGCTATATCAGTTTTTGTCTAGACTATGCATAATGGGAATGTGCAGGGCTTGTCTCAAATCCTGACTTCTGTAGTCTGTGAGGCTGGATCATCTCAACTAGCCACCTTGAAATTATTCTGGCAGTTTGTCTTACAAAGCCGATCCTTAGATGGTGTTCTTCAGCTTAGTGGTGTCATCATAGTCCTGGAGGAGTCATCATTGTGGGGCTGTCCAGATGTAATGTATGAAAGAAGAATAAATGTAGAAAAAATGAACTT
>NW_026068178.1:547488-554906 GCF_014885135.2 Alexandromys fortis | reverse complement strand
CTGATCCACTGAGTTAAGGTTATATTTGTGTAAAGAGTCAAAGTACATCAGTGAACTGTGGGAAGGAGGGGTAAATCAAGTTAGGAATTCATGTTCCTAAGTGACAAGACTCAGGATTATCCTAATCTTAGGCAACTTTTACAAACAGTACCTGCACAGTATAGAAGGTAGGGTATTGTTGACCATAAGTTAGGATTTGAATTAAGGAAATGCTATTCAGTTTTTAATTAGATGATATGGACCAATTATTTAAAATTTCTGTATCTCCATTGATAAATTTGAAATTTCATGTTTCTATTATATTTCTTCTACTATGGAGAAGACACTGGAACAATAAAATAACATGAGTAATATTTGATCCTCTGTACTCAACATTATTCTTCCACTATGCTTCGAAATTTTATAAAGAAAAACTAAACAGATTTAGATTGCACGGATTATTCAGAAATTTATATGACAGAAGAAGAAATTACAAGTAAACTAGAGACTTAAACCCCAAATACAAAAATATCTGTTAGGCAGAAAGGCACCCTTTAAATTATATTTTGATTGTGTCTAAGCCATGAAGACACTGTAGCTCCTGAGTACAACACTTGCTCTATAAGTAGATCCTGTGGACTGATTGCACCAAAAGTCTAGGAAGGGCTAGTGTTCTTTTGAAAACAACACTAATCATTTTCAATGATTATATGCTCTATGTAAGATATTATTCCTCCTTTGAACACAGTTTATTCATCTGAGCACATCTCTACCTTACTAAGATTTAGTGGTTAAATTCATATTTGCGACTAACTGTTCATACCAGACAGTACCCATTACCCCTCCATCAGCACATGGTTTCTAGTAACATAGAACTGACATGGTTGTTATATGAAATTTTAAGTAATATGATTTCAGGATGAACTCCTACACATTCACACACACACACATACACACACGCACGCACACACATACACATATATATGTATTCATGTATAAGAAAGGTCGTGCTCTTGACATTTTTCAGAAATTAACCCATTTAATCTTCATACCAATTCCTTTTACATCAATTTACAAATGAATAAAAGGAGGCATAGTTTTTTGACCATCAAACATACTAATACTACTTCATTTAATATCCTTTTTCACAGTTTGTTTTTTACCCATATTAAAGACAAATAATTACTTTAACCTTAAGGAAATAGATTGTGTGTGTGTGTGTGTCTTTGATACTTAAACATGTAACAGTCATGCAATATAGAATCATATGTCACATATAAGCTGGCCACCAGGATAGAAATAAGTCTATTTCTTTTTCTTTTTTTAGTTTACAAATTTTTAATTTTTTTTGTTTATTTTTATTTATTTTTTTAGTTGTTGAAAAAAAACACTTCCACCTCCTTCCCATTTCCCTCCCTCTCCTCCCACACATCACCCCCTTCCCCAACTCTCCTGCCCCTCTTCCCCTCTCCCCCCTCCATTCCTCCTCCCTCTTGAGAATGAAGAGCAATCCAGATTCCCTGCCCTGCGGGAAGTCCAAGGTCCTCCCACTTCTATCCAGATCCAGGATGGTGAGCATCCAAACAGGCTAGGCTCCCACAAAGCCAGTTCATGTATTAGGATCGGTTGACAAGAGACTTGACTCTAGAGGGGCTCGCAGGTGTCCAGGGAGATGTCCCCAGCTAGTACCTTGGGCAACTGAGGAGAGGGAACCTGAAATGACCCTATCCTATAGCCATACTCATGAATATCTTGCATATCACCTTAGAACCTTCATCTGGCGATGGATCGAGATAGAGACAGAGACCCAAATTGGAGCACCGGACTGAGCTCTTAAGATCCAAATGAGGAGCAGAAAGAGGGAGAACATGAGCAAGGAATTCAGGACGACGAGGGGTGCCCCCACCCACTGTGACAGTGGAACTGATCTATTGGGAGCCCACCAAGGCCAGCAGGACTGGGACTGAATAAGCATAAGATGAAACCGGACTTTCTGAACATGACGAACAATGAAGGCTGATGAGAAGCCAAGAAATAAGTTTATTTCTTACACACCAGATTTTATCAAAGTTAGAATCACTTTTTTTAATGTAATCTTCACGAACTTTCAGAGATATCAAATATTTAATTAACAGTTATTAGAAATTAACTATCTTGGTTTCTTCTTTGTCTTTACAGCTTTGTAAATATTTTCATATTTTCATATTTTAAATTCCATGTCATACAGCCAGAGGCCAATAAGTGAATAACTAGTTTTACATCTTATGTTTCATACAAAAGATGATGAAGGAAATCTTCTTAAAATATGATGCCTAGAGGCATTGTAAATAACAGACAGACTAGAGATAAAAAACCCACACCCCAAGAAGAGATAACAGAGATAAACTAAATGATGGAGACAAGAAAGAAAGGGAAAACATTATTTCTAAAAAGAAAGTCAGCTAACAGTAGGACAAATAATTCTCCTCACATCAACACTGGAGTTGCTCAGGCCAAACTTTCCCTTTTTCTGGATCAAACTTTCTTGATTAAAATTTGACAATGATACAAGATAGGTAATTGCATTCCCAGCCAAGAAGAATAACACAGGGATGAAAAGTTACAGAGGGCAAACAGAGAATAAAAAGGAGATGATCCGATTATCCTGGCAAAAATAAATTTCTATGAAAACTATAAAGAGATACAAAAAGGCAGACACATAGACAAATTGGCATCAAAGCTTGTTTTGACATAAAGCCAAAAGATTGATTCATTGGTTGAAGGAGAGATTATTAAATAACTGTTGTGTTAGCAAAGGGTACTTTGTTGAAAATAAAATAATCAACAGTGTTCTATGTTTAAAATTGTACTGAGAACAACTTTGAGGAAATTGCATTAAAATACAACAATGTCTAATACTTTTGTTTTGTATTCATCCCTGTTTTTATATGTTTTTTTTTTTTTTTAAATATCAGATCTCAGTAAATTAGTACAATGTGTAGACGGACCCAAGCATGTTCCGTAGACCAGGCAGACCTCACTTGGACTTGTGATCCTCTAAAGTAGCTAGGAATACAGGTCTGAGCCACAAGACCCGGCTGCATTTTTTTACATATGTAACAATATTTTTAGGTCAATAGAAATAAGTATGATTTTAATGTTGAATTGATTTTAGTTTTATTCACATTTGGGGAAGCAGAGATAATAGATTGCAAGTACTTCCATAATTTTTGTTGTTTATCTGCATAGAAAATAGATTTTACCCCATAAAACTTACTCAGATTATGGTTGCCTTCTCCAAAAGCTGGACATCAAAGAACCAAATGTTATTTAATCATGCTATGATTAAAAATTGGTACACACCTAAACAAAGAATTCTCAAAAGAAGAAGCTCAAAAAGTTGAGAAGCACTTAAAAATGTTAAACATGTTTAATCAAAGGGAAATGAAAATGAAAATTACTCTGAGATTTCATCTTCTAAAAAGCATAATGGACAAGATCAATAAAACAAATGACAGCACATTCTGGCAAGATAGTGGAGGAAGGAAAACACTCATCCAATTCTTGTTGGTGTGTAAACTTGTAGAAAAATCAGAGTGTTTGTTCATCAGAAAGTTGGGAGTCAATCTACCTCAAAGTCCAATTATACCATTCTTTTCCATATGCCCAAAGGGTGCTTCATCATATTAGAGAGACACTTGCTAAACTATGTTCATCACACACTATTCATAATAGGCAGACATTTGAAACAACCTAAATGCCTGTCAATGAATGGATGGATAAGAAAGAAGAGCCATATTTGTCCAGTAATAATTACCCAGCCATTAATATTAAAATGAAATCATGAAATTGAAGGTAAAGGAATTAAGCTAAAAAAAGAAATAATCTTTTGTGAGGTAACCCAGACCCAGAAAGACAATTTAGTATGTATTAATTTTATGTAGATGTTATCTGTTAAGTCTTCTGTATGCAGGCTATAATTCATATAATCACATATCTTAGGTAGAGAATAAAGGTTTATGAGAAGGAAAGGCTCTCTCTAGCATGAAGAAATAGAATAGATAGTTATGGATAGATAGATGATTGGAATGAGGATATCAAACAGGAAAGGAGAAGGGGAAAAAGGGACAAACAGAGTCAATAGAGGGAGGGACACCTAAAACGATATGCATTCATACATATATAAAAAGTTTCTACAGTAGTAGAAGGATCTATTATATATGTACATATGTATTTATAATGATCAAAATAAAATTATCAAGCAATATCTTTTTATATGTTATCTTCTGAGTTTAAAGTACAACAAATATTAAACAAGTCCTTCCTTCCTTCTTTCCTCCTTTCCTTCCTACTTCCTTCCCTCAACAACACCTCCCTCTACTCTCTTCCTTTCTTCCTTTTTTTGTCCACTTAGAGATATTAGTCAGTAAATTGGTAAATCAAATATGAATATGCCTATTTCCAGTAAAAAATGCTCTGGGAGGGTGTGTATATGTTGTATATGAGTATTATAACTTAGGATATGAGTGTAACATGTGTACTATCACATACACAGAGCTATGGAATATTGTTTTGTATTATTCTCCATCAGTTTGAAACATTTTCTCTTGAGACAGAGTTTGTGAAGAAACTTAGAGCTGAGCATATGCCTGAAGTTTTATGTATCCTTTCATAAAGATATTTGTAATACTAAGCTTAGTTTAGTGACTCTATTCAATACACAAAGGAGATGTGGCCAACCTTGGCCAGCAGTAGAGGAATGGGTAATAAATATCTTTTACATATGTAAAATATAATAACTTTGTTCAAACAGAAAAATGAAATCATAAAATTTTCCAGAAAATTGTTGAATATAGGATGTATAATATTGTGTTAGGTCATCCAAATTTAGAAAGATAAATATGTACTTTTTCTCACATGCTGATTCTAGCCTGTCTTGTTTGCATGTATTTTTGTAAATAAACGTATGTGTAGTTATAGAATAATATTTAGAAGGGAGAACAAGAAAAGGTAATAAAAAGCCTACTAATGGAATATAATATAAGTTCTAAAATTCCTTTAAATGATCTCTCACAGAATAACACATCGTTAATGAAAATTAGATTCTTATAAAGGCAGTGTACACATGTGATTCCATGAAGGTTTACCTTTCTGAGAAACCTGAATTTTAAATTATGCTTTTGATTGAACTTTCCTGTTGAATATAGTTCTTTCTTTGTATGTACCATTAAACTTAGTGTACTTAACTATTTAATCAAGAATTTTAACTACTCAAATTGTGGTGTATGCAGGATATTAAAATATGTTCAAATATTATATTGAAAACAAGACCTACAAAACCATTTTATGTCTGAATTTTTTAATATTATATTTTTTTTCTTTCTATTTAAATCTTCTCTGCCTTATCTTTGTTTCTGCCATTCAAAAAGAAATATTCCAGGAATTTGAACTCATTTTTTTTATCTATTTTTAATTCTACTATGTGATTCTAAATTGTATCATTGTCCATGGATCAATATTTTTTGTTTAAAAATCAAAAACAGAAGTGAAATGTATATTTTAAGTTTCTGCACTGCTCAGGAACTTCCTTCTCTCTTATCTTGCTGTACTGCTTCCTCTTTTGTTTAGCTCCTTTCCTCCCTAAGGACAGCTCCAAGAATAAGCAAACATATCTATGACTGAAAAAGACAGACTAGCTATCTGGCTCTTGGGAATTTACAAGGGAAACTCATAAGCAAGGCAAAAGGTGTTTGGATTTTAAAATATGTTCAAGCCCCTTTCTTGCTGTGCACTGCCTGCATCATGACCACAGAGGGATTTAGCTCCAGACTTGAGTTTGTTTCTGTCCTGACAACTTGACAGTTTAATAATTCAAACTGTTTACATTCTCCCAAACACATGAGCTAAGATTATTATGCTTTTCTTTATTTCTATGTCCTCTTCCTTTAAGCTATTACATACTATGAGACTCGATGTCAGATCAATGGCCAATGATAACAGAGAGATTGTTTTTCATTTCCTGGGGATTCTCGTCTTTTAGAACAATGAGTGAACGTGGCAGGTGACATTCTTATGTACCGAATCTCTTCTAACTACAATGAGTCCTAGAGAATTTGTAGGGAGGTGAGGAACTAGGAAAGGATGAATTTTAATCCAAAGAGTTCAGGGCTGTTTTTGAAACCCTAGAAAAATTATTATTCCAATAAATTCTTTTCACATCTCCAGTGATTTAAGATTGAGAGTCTTAGGTCCATTTGCTTGATAAGCCTTTTCCCATCCCTTTACTATGAGTAGGTGCCTGTCTTTGTGGTCGAGGTGTGTTTCTTGTAAACAGCAGAATGTTGGATCCTGTTTTCGTCTTACAAAAATACTATGGTGCTGGGCGGTGGTGGCGCACGCCTTTAATCCCAGCACTTGGGAGGCAGAGGCAGGCGGATCTCTGTGAGTCCGAGACCAGCCTGGTCTATAAGAGCTAGTTCCGGGACAGGCTCCAAAAACCACAGAGAAACCCTGTCTCAAAAAAAACAAACAAACAAAAAATACTATGGCGTAACTGACTACAATATATTAACTCACGCAATGAATAAAAATACTAAAAACTGGAATAAAACTCATCCTTAAATATGCCATAAAGAGTTAAATCATGTGAGGAAAAGTATTATTTTACTCCAATTACTTAAATGAAGTTAAGATATATATGTTTTGAATCAAGCATGACAATTTAACACTTTACATTACACTATGGAATCTAACTTAGTTGCCCATTGACACTTTTGCCTTTCTAATTAAATAAATAAAAGAGTTAGGACTTCATAGAGTTTCTTTTGGCAAAATCAAAATCTAACAAAATCAATGCCCAGAACTGTGTACTGTAATAAGGCTTTATTATATTCATATATATGTGAGAAGAGCAATGAGGCTCAAGTTAGCACATAAGCAAGAATATATTAATGGAATGACTTCACAAGTAAATGTAAGGATCTGCCCTTATACCACTGTATACTTCATGCTCTTAAACACTACATAGCTCTTTTCAAACAGAGATGTCTCTTCAGATTTTTTCTTCTTCATTTGCCTATATCAGATACGCTGTGAAGATTAAATAAATTATCATTTCAAACTAGCTACTGTAGATTTCACTACTTTCCTTGTGCCACTACTCTCTCCACACTGAAGACACTTGACTCACAATGACCTCTCTTTACTTTTAAAAGACTCTTCACTTTGTGAACCCAACAATATTTTTCTGTTATAAATTTCACACAAATGTTATTTTATGAAAAAAAGTCTCCTTAAAAAAGTCAAACTGTCCAACAAAACTTATAAATGATTCAGTATTTCCTCAAATTTTAGTAAGAGTTCTTTCACTGGATACTGATGGATTCTTTGTTTTTAATATAAGAAATCTAAAAGAATTATTAGATGTAGACTATTTTGGGAGTGTTGAAATATGAAGCGGC
>NW_026068178.1:534809-542508 GCF_014885135.2 Alexandromys fortis | reverse complement strand
TGCCTCCTGTGGCAGATAGGAGAACTGGACTTAGGCTGGAGAGCTGCTTCTGCACTTCACTAGCTGCAGCACTAGGGAGAGTATGTCCTGGACCTCTTCTGGGCAGCATAGTAGAACAGGCCCTGATAGTATGGATATGGATGAGCCAGCCCCTAGGGTGTGAGAGCAGAACTGGCCCCATCCCTCTCTTCCTGTTGTGTAGGTGAAATACCTGGGCTGTGCTAGAGAGCTTGCCCTGGTAGTGAGGATGAGGGAAAGCTGGCAGATTTACCAACCTAGCTATTGCCCAATCCCAGAAACAGGCCTCTGTGTTGGTCCACCCCAGCACCTACTATCTATGAACTTCTAAAGCCCATAAAGTGGACTGTCCTATAGACAAAAACTGAGGGATCTTGATGATATAAGTCACCATCATGGTATCCAAGAGGAGTCCCAATAAGACCCTGGTATTGACAGTGTAGCAGAAGCTGAGATCTCAAACTAGACCAATGTCTCATTGCACAAGAACTTGCAAGTAAAGCTATATAGACTGATGTGTACAGTATGTGACTCACTGTGTCACACTATAGCTTCCACGATGAGTTGTTTTTTTTTTTTTTAATTTTATTTTGTTTTATTTGCTTAGGGGTTGCAAGGGCAGGGGGTGGATATAAAGGGATGGGGTAATGAATGGGATCAGAATGCATGGTATTAAATCCACAATGGATCAATAAAATATTAAAAGAAAAAAGAAAGAAAAGCCATCCTGCCAACAGATGTCCACCTACAGAGGTGAAGAGTCATCCCTAGTGGCTCATTTTATTGTCTAATTCTTGATGATGACAAGGTCAGCACCTCCTCCTTTTAAATTTAGATTCTCTACTAAATTTCCTCTGGTCAGGATCAGTAGGGATCCTGATATATCAGGTTATGTGCACACACACTATAATCCATATATTATTTTTAAAGTTTAACTTTTAGATTATAATTTAATTACATCATCTTCTCCTCTTTACTCAAACCCTTTTGCTGTATACCACTCCTTGTTTTCCTTCAAATGACTCTTTCTTTACTAATTGCTATTGCATTTATATATGTATCTATGTTCTCTTATGAGTATCAACAGGATTAATGCCCTATAGAACATTCATTTAGGATAAATATCTTAAGCATATATCAAATCTGTGATGACCCTATTGCAAACATAATAGAAACTGACATAGTTAGCCAGAACTCCTCATGCCAAGAATATTTCTTGTTCTTCTTTTTATCTAGGAATTTATTCTACTAAATTTTTAAGTGGACCAGTTTAAGTGCTATCCATTTTTCAGGAGCTGTTCCAGGCCTTTATGACAATTATTTAATTGAAACTTAATGAGGAATATTCATTCCTATTATGATTTTTAAAATGAGAGAGACATATTCAGGGAACTCATGTGATTTGTGTGAAGTCTTTAGTTACTAAGTAGAAGAGGTGGGGTCACAGCTTGTGTCACTTGATCCTACGAAGTTGGCATTTTTATTAAACTCCAACTCATTATTTAGTTATGATGCACATTCATCCTTTTCTCTCTCTTTCTCTAGGGCATAGAAATTTTCAAATTCTTATCTTCTTATTTAGTTTCTTACTTTTAACCTCATTTCCTTTCTTTATCTGCACCCTGAATTCCCTTCACATTTCTAGAACTGAGTACCTTAAAAGAGTCCAGGTGTTTCTATATGCACGTGTAAACAGTGCTGTTTATATATGCCCGTGTAAACAGTGCTGTTTCTATATGCACGTGTAAACAGTGCTGTTTTTGGTTTCTCTCTCTTCTCCATTCCACCCCTGTTCTGACTTGGCATTCCTTCCCATGGCTGCCTGGCTGGTGAGAATGTCTTTAAAACATACATTTGTCCCAGCATTTTCTGGCAAAATGTATTTTCCATAAGTCCCCCATTTAATTTTCATCACCAGTATCACTAACATAACCGCTCTAAACACATTCATTCCTGGTGCTTGCAGCCAGCAACTCTACCTTTCACTGCTTCCTTTGCTTTTTTAAACCTCTCAGGGAAAAGGTGCTTAAAAATATTTCTTTTTGTTGCTACTTAGAGCAGTGAGTTTTCATCTTCACCATTTCAGGGACTGTGAGTCAGTGCTGAGAACTGACTTGTGATTTCTTCAGATTTGTCAGGCTGGGGAATGCACACAGTTCTGTGTCTGTCCCCTATCTCAAATAAAACATCCCTAGTATTTGATTCAGTTACTGAAAATGTGCCTTCCTTACAACCTAAACCCTTCATATGAGTTGTTTGAAATACCTCTGGAAACTTCCAAATACTTGAGAAGAGTACACTATCAAAAACATATATTAAACTCTCAAGAACATGACAGATGGTTCAGTCTGCCACAGTGCTAAACTTGTGAACCTGAGAGCTGTTTGTCTTCTGTCTGGTTCTATGGACTTTCTCAGTTCTAAGATAGCTTTCATTGATAGTAACTCAAAGACTCAAAACACATACCATTCTAACTCAGGAATTCTCAGATTATATATATCATAAATACTAGACTTTGGGAGAAGTACGAATTCTTTGTAAAATGGAGAATGCCTATAGAAAGCTCACAAACAAATTAAATGGGAACTGGAAAGTGGGCACAAAGGACAAGAGTGCTAGCTGTTCTTTCATAGAACCATGTTCTATTGCCCGTGACAGGCTTCCCATGGTCACATTTAACTTCAGCTCCAAAGATCTTATGCTGTCTTCTGGCCTCTGCATGCATCTACACACACACACACACACACACACACACACACACACACTCACACACACACGTACATGCACAGACACACACAGACAGAGAGAGAGATGAACAAAAGTCAAAATAAAACTCTAGAGAAAAAATAAAAATATAAGAAACAATTTACAAGGAAATAATACAGAAAATTATTCATTAAATAAAATTAATCACTTCTGTAGTTTCTCATTTTTATAGGATGAGAATATTTCATCAGGAATTCTCCAAATTTTAGAATATTAGAAAATCATGGGTTTCTTTTTCATCCATCATCATTAAACTAGAGTTTAATGCACTTTCAATTCCTTATAGAAAAAAATAAGCCTGGCAGCAATGGTGTACCACTTTAATCCCAGCACTCGAAAGACAGAGGCAAACAGATCTCTTTGAGTTTGGGGCCATCCTGCTCAACAGAGTAAGTTCCAGGACAACCAAGAAAACATAGAGAAATTGGTCATGAAAAGCCAAAAAAATGTAATGTATGTGTGTCATAATGACTTGACTGTGGGAGAAGTATGAATTTTTCTTTTGCTAATGGAGAATGCCAAGAGAAGCTGACAAAGAAATCAAATGTGGCTAGAGAGTTGGCCTGTTACTTAGGAATGCTTGCTGATTTTTTCCTATTACCATAGTCTGTTGCCCATGCCAGGCTTCTCACAGCCACATGTAACTCTGATGCCATGGGATCTTAGTTAATTAAGATAACATAATTAATTTATTGACATATTAATTCATATATGCACTTATGTATTTATATTCTCATTTAAACAGTAACTCAGAATCCTGGCTGTCATTAACTCTTGAGAACAGAAATGTGAAGTATAATGTGTAAGACTCCAATAAACAATTGGTATAGTTCTTTGTTGTCTATCAGGGTAGAAGGTATAGCAGCACAAATTATAAAATGAAAATCATACAATTAGAGGTGGATCTGACTTGAAAGTCCCTTTTCTTTTACCCCTTCCATGATAACAATGCAAAAAAAAATTAATGTAGATTGCTACAGAATGGAAGCAATTAAACAGAACAATCCAATGGAAATACCTATGAACCGTGACAATGGCCAGCCAGCAGCATACACCAAATGTGAAATCAGAAGCAGTTTTATGGTGGTGGTAACTAACAACTAACTGCCTATTTGGACTTAAATCCCACTCAACATGAGTGAAATCATTCTTGATATGTGAAACCCACTCAACTTCCTAGGGTTTTGTGTGTTCATGGACTTAATTAAAAAGTTCACAATCACCACTTTGTTAAATGAGTATAATTTCTTACTGTCTTTTTATATCCTCAGATATATGTAGCTACCAACCCTCATCAAAGAAGCCTTTTTATAGCAAATGAAAACTATCACAAAACATTACAACTGGAGACAGTGCAAATACCAACAGAATGTGAGGAGGCCAACCCCAAAACATGAATCTACATTAAAGTTACCAAATCTATGGCTCAAGAAATGTCAAGAAAAAGCTGAAAGCATGTTACAGTCAGAATGTCAAGAAGTGTGCTGTGGAACAGTCTCTTTCAGAAATGTCTACAAGAACAAGACTGGAACTATGGCCATATCAATGAACATGTTACTGTGAAAGGGGGGAATTTTGTGAAGTCCCACCCCTATATGAAGAACTACTGGAAAGTAATGAGTGTTGGGAGAAGGATGATTATCCTCTTCCAAAAATAACCCCCCACTTACTAGTTGTCCAATACAAAGTGGAGAGTCTTGTACATGGAAAAGGTTTGAATGAAGATAGTGGGGAGGGACTGCAAGCAGTAAAGGAAAGAGGAAAAACGATATAATTAATTTTCAGTTAAAAATGTATTTTTAAAAATGTGCCAGTCTTCAAAATGTTCCTGTCTTAGAGAATGTATATAGAGCTGTGCACATACACTACAACACAAACTCTCAAGTGGAATAATATGGAAACAAAACTAGGAGAGGACAGTTTGGAGAACCAATTTTCCCTTTTAGCTTTAAGTTTGATAATTGTTCTATGTTCGGTGGCTATCATCTACCTCCTCCACAGGCATTGAATATTACACATCTGAACAGTGTGGTACGGTTAATCTAATCTTCTGATTTGCATTTTGTGATCTCAGTAGCAACACAGAAAATATTCAAAGAAACCCATAAAAATTTTCATAATGAAAAAAACCTATGAGAACCGTCTTGACTACTTGTTTGAGAGAACAGAAAGAGAGGAGAAAGCATTAAGACTACCTGGACTCCCATTAGATCAGCCCTACCGTCTCAGTGGGTGGGCTCACCCCTTGCTGTCCTGACTTCCTTGCTCGTGTTCTCCCTCCTTCTGCTCCTCATTTGGTCCTTGGGAGCTCAGTCCAGAGCTCCAATGTTGGTCTCTGTCTCTAGCTTCATCCATCACCAGATGAAGATTCTATGGTGATATGCAAGATATTCATCAATATGGCTATAGGATAGGGCCAGTTCAGGCTCCCTCTTCTCAGCTTTCCAAGGATCCAGCTGGGAACATCTCCCAGGACACCTGGGAACCCCTCTAGAGTCAAGTCTCTTGCCAACCATAAATGGCTCCCTTAATTAAGATATATACTTCCGTGCTCTCATATCCACCCTTCCTCCATCCCAACCGTCTCATTCCCCCAAGCTCTCCCCATACCCCCTTCTCACATTTTTCTCCCCATATCTCCTTACCCACCTACCCCCACTCCCAAGTTTCCAATTTTTCCTGGCAATCTTGTTCACCAAAGCAAGCTGGACTGAGACTGATGGAGCATATGATCAAACCAGACTCTCTGAACATGTCAGACAAGGAGGGGTGACTGAAAAGCCAAGGACAATGGCACTGGGTTATGATCCTACTGCATGTACCGGCTCTGTGGGAGCCTAGTCTGTTTGGATGCTCAACTTCCTAGACCTGGATGAAGGGAGGGAAGACCTTGGACTTCCCACAGGGCAGGGAACCCTGACTGTTCTTTGTACTGGAGAGGGAGGTGAAGGGGATAGGGGAGGGAGATGGGGCAAGGGGGAGCGAAATGGGAGGAGGGGAGGAGGTGGAAATTTTTAAGTAAAAATAAAAATAATATTAAAGAAAGACTAACTGGACTATTTTATTCCACTTAAAGATGTATCCCAGTTTAAACACAAAAATATTCCATGAATGAGCTGATTTTGCATCCCTGATTAATTCAGGCCCATCAATGTAACTTAAGGTAGATCAATAGCTGTTTTCTCAAAGATGAGTTTTGCATCATACTTTTCATTTTTCCATACCTACCTTTTTTCTCTGGTTGGTTCTTTGCCTCTTTCCTCCGTGCATACCGTCTGTGAACTGCTTCTTTTTTCTTAGCTTTTTCTACAGTATGAGCCACAACCAAACACACCACTGATGCCTAGTAACAGAAAAGCAGCTGGTCAGAGAGCAGCATGAAGCATTGCCTGATCCTCAGTCACTGGAATCCTGCTGTACTCTCCACAAGCAAGCATCTAACATGTTGCTGTGTGATGTTCTTTTGAAAACTCAGAGTAAGAAGTATACTATAGAAAACCAAATTCCCTTTTCTTATGAAACTGACTTTTAAATAAAACCTTTATGTCTCAGACAGAAGTGGGAGTTGAATTAAGCCCCAAAATAGTTCTGATAACTTCCATGACAAAGTCAATACACATGTACAGTATTTGATATATTTTAACATAATTCAGTTTAGTTCATTGTTTGCTCAGAAAGATTATTTTTGTGTGTTTAACTCATTTCTTTATAACTATTTTTATGTGGCTTGAGAATCGAAATAAATGAATAATAAAATGTTGTCTTCTGCAGTAGATGTACCTTTCAAGTATTTTTTTATAAAATATATCAGCTGAAATTCTCTATCTGGTAGGCAGCTAACTGGTAATGCAGGGAATTACAGAGCCTGTTCTTGGCTCTGAAAATTGTTGGAGGTTAGTTTGAAAAACAATAAAACTGGAAGTCTTTTCCAGAGAGAATAGCTAAGCAGGTAGAAGTACGAAGTATTTTCTTATTGGAGATTACCTTTCACTTACTTTTACATATTTCAATATAATTAGCTTTACATATGTAGAAGTCAAAGGTCAGAAACTGTATAGATATATATGTTCCAGGAGTATGCATTCATTAGCTAGCATATTGTTACTATAGTTCAAAACAATTAGTATCTACTGTTCCTTTGTTTCAGCTTTTATACTACAGCAATATAGTATTTTAAAATACTAAAATTTTAAATTTCTTATTTTTTGATTAATTTACCCCATCACTCAAAATTTGTGTCCCTATTGTGTTCTCAATATTTGAAATACATGTTTTGAACAATAAGCATAAATGTTTAAAATGACATTGTAGATTTAAGGTTAATTTTACAATTGAGGAAAATAAGGTTTAGAATAATTGATCGTTTTCTTTTGTTGTTGTTGTTATTACTGTGTTTTACTTTAGAATAAAAAAAAACAATTTGTGATGGAGGTGGGACTCTGTTGTAAGGAGGCTTGTTGAAGGAGCTGAGGGCCACTTCCCTGCCACCCCAGCTCCTGGCCGCCAGCTACCTCTAGCTTACGCCCCGAAATAATTACACAGAAATTGTATTCTTTTAAACACTGCCTGGCCCATTAGTTTCAGCCTCTTAACCCATTTTTAATAATCTATGTAGCACCACGAGGTGTGCTTACCAGGAAATATCTTAACCTGCGTCTGTCTGGAGTGGGAGAACCATGGTGACCCCCTGACTCAGCTTCTTTCTCCCAGCATTCTGTTCTGTTTACTCCGCCTACCTAATTTTGTGTCCTGTCAGGGCCAAGCAGTTTTCTTTATTTAACCAATAAAATCAACAAAAAACAGAAAACCCCACATCATTCCCCTTTTTTCTGTTTAAACAAAAAAGAAAGGCTTTAACTTTAACATAGTAAGATTACATATAACAAAACAGTTATCAAGCAAGAATTACAGTTAC
>NW_026068178.1:531240-532273 GCF_014885135.2 Alexandromys fortis | reverse complement strand
TCTCTGAGCTCACTTCCTCTTTCTCCAAGCATTCTGTTCTGTTTACTCCTCCCACCTATGTTTTAACCTATGAGGCCAAGCAGTTTCTTTATTACTTAACCAATGACCTTCCTCCATCAGAGGCTGCTTGTGCATTTCCTAGCCACCAAGACTCCCAAAATAATCACACAGAAAACTATATTATTTAGAACACTGTTTGGCCAATAGCTTAAACATATTGCTTTTACATCTAGAATTAACCCATCTATATTAATTTGTGTATTGCCACATGGCTGTGGATCACTGGCTAGGTTTTGCCTTCTCTGTTCCAGTCATGGCTACATGGTGGCTCCCTGACTCCACCTTCTTTTTCCCAGCATTTAGTTTACTTTTTCTGCCTAGTTCTACTCTGCTAAGCTACTGGTCAATACAAATTTATTCATTACCCAATAAAAGCAACACAGAGACAAAAGTACTTCCTACACAAGGACTCAAGTTCAAGTCTTCTAATAATAAAAGAGAAAATAAAATTGATGTATACAAATCAAAATTTCATAAATGAAATCCTATTTCCTATCAATATCCATTAAGATTGGAGAACACATTATCTTTACTTCTGATTGATTTCCAATGGCCAGCAGCCCCGAACATTTTTAATGTTTTTTTTTTTTTAAGAATAATCTTCTTTCAGCCAGACACCTTTCCTAGCATATAATCTTTAAACAAACACATCTGATAAAAGGAAGCAAAATATTCAAATGCAAACTCAATTGAACAAACGTGTTCTAGTTCAGGATGGATTCTGCTTTATTTTCATCAGTATTCCTATTTAGATTACAGGAGTAGAATGCTTTCCATTATCTGTATGTATCTGAGGAGTTGTTTGTCTGAAACTTTATTTATGCAAAAAAAAGGTTTCAATCTTTTTAATTGAAATATATTTATGCTATGGTCCCTCCTCCCTTTCCACAGTCCATGACCTCCAAAGTACCCTCCATCCAACCTCTTCCAGGTTCACTCCTACACTCAAGTTAATAGCCTTTTTCCCATAAAT
>NW_026068178.1:509186-529698 GCF_014885135.2 Alexandromys fortis | reverse complement strand
GGAGGGAGAGGGAGGGGACTGGGAGGAGGGGAGGAAGTGGGAATTTGGACTGGTATATTTTAAGTAATAATAAAGCAGAAAGAAAGAAAAAAAAGAGAAACCTTCTTTTGAGTTGTTGGCCAGAGTTGTTCAAGAGACTACCAAATCAATACATGTTATTGCTATTGCCCTTGATTGCTTACAGAGGTGGTAGGTTAGTCTCTATTTGTTCAAGCCTATTTAGCTGTTTATATAAATTTAAACTTAAATGATATAATAAACTCAACTTTCTTAATGTAAACAAAGTTACCAATTAATATCTTTTAAAATGATATAAGATATCTTAGTTGGTGCTTTATGACATAACCATAAAAACATTAATTTTTTTGTAAAAAAATGATTACAAACATCAATCTAATAATAAGTTCCAGGAATTTATTATAATGTTATAATATTAATTAATGCTTATTTAATTAATTTGCAATCAAGAAATGAAGTCAGAAGTTGCAAAGGAGCAGGTGTTATATAATGGTCAATGTCCTATTGTCGTATCCCTATTCTTTAGTCAATAGTGTTGGTAACTTACCTCTACTCCCAATATTCTCCCTACCATGGAATCTGGTTCTGGATCTCTGAATCTAATGTCATCATGGCCCAATGAGCTTCTCTTGAGTGTTTACCTTTACTCATCTTGTACTTCAATGTCAGGGCACATTCTCAATGGTTTGGAACACTGGATTTTCACTCTTTCTTTCAGAAGACCCTTCAAATTCTAATTGGTCTCATTCAAATTAGAATTGATCTCTCATTTCTAATTAAATATTCATTCCTGGATTTTACCCCATAATGCCTATTTAGATCCTTTATGGCAATATCAGTAGGCTTCCTCTTTCTATGTATGTGCCCTTCAAATATTTATGTGGTTAGTATTGTCCCTCCTCAGCAAGGCTCCATTTATATAGACATTACCTAGTTCTTTTAATCTTTCCCCATAAATCAATCCTTCCAGTCCTTTAATCATGCTCCCTGATGTTCTTTGAATCTCTTCCAATTTCTTGACAGCTCTCTCATGTTGAGATGACCAGAACTGTTTACATTATTCTAGATGCTACTTTATCAGCCTCACACTGAGCAATTCTCTCTCCTTGATAATATAGACAGCCACCTCACTATCTGCAGTTCAAAGATTGCTATTTGGAGACTCTATTCACCATTTAAACTCACAATACATTTCCTTACTATTCACTACAGGTACATTCTAGTACCTGCTACCATCCAGAGAAGCCACTGTAGGATGACAATTTTTTTTTTTTTTTTTTTTTTTTTTTTTTTTTAGAAACAGTAAGGAAGGAGTGTAAACATTTACTCTGCAGAAATAAGTGCCAGTTATAAGGGACTGCACACTTTTGGAAGGGTTTGGTTATAAAAGAGATGAAAACAGTCCTTGTTCTGTTGTAGGAACAACTAGAACAGATTCTCAACTCCAGAGTGTTTTTTGCTGTTTGACCTTGATGAAGCTTGGTGACACATTGTAAAATGAGAAAGAGCACCCTCATGATTGCTCTGAGATTCATATTAGTGCTCAGAATAATCGGTTGACATATTAGATGTAGCTGATGAAACCAATGTCAACTACTTCATCTGGATCATTGAATGGAGATAAATTTACATAATATACACATATTTAAATGTGCATTAATGAGTATTGAGGGTGTGTATACTCATGTAACTAATGCTCAAATTACAACGTGCATGTAATTTTATGCATATTTTTCTGCTTTTTCTTTCCACAATCTTTTGAAGGACAACATGCAAATTATTTTTACAGTATGGCTTTATTTTTCAAAATATTGAAATGGAATCATATAATACAGATATGTGTGTGTGTGTGTGTGTGTGTGTGTGTGTGTGTGGATGCATTATGTGTGTATGTTTTAGGCTTTTGGGACACTTTTAGCAGACTTTTTTTTCTTTTGTATATATGTATGTGTATACATATATATATATAGAGAGAAAGAAGGACAGAGATTATTCTGAATAACATTCCATTATAAGGATAATTTACAGAAACTCTTTTTCATCTTCTATTCATGAGCAATTTTTAGTTTCCACTGTTGCAAATCATGTTGGTATCCTGATACACTGGAGAAGTTCCTCCTCCCCAAGTCAGATAGAAAACACAAAGTAAACTTGATGGGGAAAGGAATAAAATATAAGAAACAAATTAAACAAACAAAAAACAAATGATTTCCAAGTTGAATTGGAAGTGATAGGAGTGTAGTGAGAATAGTAAAGGGAGAACATGCGGGGGTGAAAATATTCAAAATATGTTGTATGTAATTCTCAAAGAACTAATAAAATATGCTAATATCATTCTATTTGTTTGGGGGTATATGTTTAATTTTATCCCATTGATCTGAAATTCATGAATTATAGCACTTGAGTATGTAATTTACTGTTTCAGAATTGTTCAGCCTTCTAGCGAACATAGCTCATGTTCTTTTAATCCTTACCAATGGCATGTGCTTATTCAAGTTGTTTCAAATGTGGCCAATAATTGATATTGCAAGACTTTTTTAGAGATATTTTAATTATCTTCTTAATTGGATAAAGAACACATTTGTAGATTTAATTTTAATTGTATTGCAAATGAGGAAACTTCATTATGACTATTATTCCTTTATAATTTGATGGCTTTTCAAATGGTATACCCAGTAAAATTAGGTTTTGCTTTCATTATGTCATACATGAATACCTACTATGTATAATCCCTTACAGTATATACATACAGTATTTTGTCCAAGCTTTTGTTTATTCTCCTGATATGTTTACCATTCTCTATAAAAATTCAAACATTCATTTTGAAGGAATAAAAATTGTATGAATTATAATTACCATAATGAATACATTTTATAATATGATTAAGATTTTTCTTATGTTTACATTTGAAATTTTCATAGTTTTGCTTTTAAAACTTTATAAACAAATATCAAAATAAGTTTATGTATTATATGAGGTTTATGTTTTCACACGTGTCACAAATCTTTGAATTACCTTGGGATCCAGTCCTTAGAACAGCTATTGGTGATAGAAACTACTTTCCACTATATTTCCTTGAATTTTTGTCATGAAAATAAGTTGACAATATGTGTATGACTCTTCTTGGAGTTTCACAAGGACTATGTGAAAAATAGTCTGGTTTAGAGAGACAGAAGTTAGCACTGTTTAATCAGCCCTTAAAATCAGGAATGTGTTTCATCTCCTCACTGCTTTGCTTCTCTCTGAAATCTTAGGCAATGATAAAATTCACTGCAGAAAGTCTTTGCATTTCCTTAAATGTTCACTTAAGTGAAATATTGTTTTAGGGTTTTAAATGGCATTTCATGCTAACTCCATTTTACATCTCATTTGTAAATCTTTATATAGATATAGATGTTTTGTATACTAATCATATCTCCTGTGATAATGCTAAATTCACTTGCTTAATTAATTCACTTAATTAATTAATTTGTATCTATTTGTAGTGTCATTGTAGTGAATACAAAATGCTATTTTGTCTTTTTTCTAACCTCTGTTTTTTTTCTTTTTCTTATTTTATTAAACTTTCAAAATGGAAGAGGTGAGAACATATATGTCCTAATTTTCTTATCTTTAGAGAGAATTACTTTATCTTAGATTAAAAGTCTAGAGATATGCTATCTACCAATTACTATCTCCTCAAAAGATTTCCTTAGTATTATTTTTGATTATTGTTCCATGAAATTTTCTGGTTTTTTTTTTCTGTTGTTAATAATATACCATGTTTATTGATTTGATACTCTGATAATATTGAACAATGCATTATTTAATTGCATATGTTTGTGATGTGCGAGTCCCTCCTTAGTGCTGTGGTTACCATTAATGAATAAAGAAACAGCTTTGGACCTATAACAAGGCAGAACTAAGGTAGGCAGGGAAAACTAAGTTGAATGCTGAGAAAAGGAAAAATGGAGTTATAGAGATGCCATGGAGTCACCAGAGGCAGATTCTGGAAGCTTTACCCGGTAAGCCACAGCCATGTGGAGATACATAGATTAATAGGAATGGGTTAATTAAGATGTATGTGTTAACCAATAAGAAGCTAGAACTAATGGGCCAAGCAATGGTTTAATTAATACATTAATTAATGCATTAATTTAATTAATTTCTATGTGATTATTTTGGGGCTAAGTGGCTGGGAACAAACAAGCAACTTCCTTCCACCATTTTGTAAATGGGAAGCAAGACTGGGATTGAACCTAATGCATCATGAATTCTAGGTCGTTCTCTGCCAATGAATTATATCTCCACTCTTCTTTTTCCTGTTATTTTTTCTCTAGAAAAAAATATTAAAATGTAAGGTGATATTCATCTCTGCTACATTCTTACTGGATAATAATTTTATATTTATTAATGAAAAGAGTATAAAAAACTTTACGTTTAGGATTTAATTGTGAAGTTTATTGGCATGGAATTTTTGATCCTATTTTTAGATTCTTGTACATTAAGGATGGCCACCTTTGTAAAAATTGCCTTTAATCTTTGTAAAACAGTTTCATTTCTGTCTTGCAATCTTCTTTATATGTTGCTAGTACAACCCCATCTGCTTGCATTGATTTAAAATTTTTATGTCATATTGTTATTTCGATATTTACCTCCAACCTTGTCTATGCCTTTTAAATATTTGCCTTTTGTAAATTGCTTATTTTTGCTATTTAACTTTACTACTTCTAAAAGTTTTTAAAGGTTTTTGTTTATATGATAGGCGTTTTCTGCCCATTTTGTAATTAACATAAATATTGACATTGTTGCCCAGGATATCTCTTCCTCTTTCTTACCTCTTTCCTCCTTTCTTTTCTCCCTCTTTACTCCCTCTCCATATTTTTGTCTTGCATTCTTCATTACTAGGTTCTCCTTAAATTTTTTGAATCTTGAGTCCTAGCTATTTAGGAATAATTTTTCCTATTTTCAAATTTTTACTAAACTTTTGTCAAAGTATATGATAAGGGAAAACTTTAAGATAATTTGCCTGAATTTACTTATTAGCACTCATACTATAATACACATATATTTACATATGCATGATGTAAATCTGACTCTAAATATGTACTTCTTTTTATTTTAACACTTCAACACACTTTTGAAGATTTAAAAAAGAGAAATAAATACTGTCTATATTTACCACATGTTTATAATTACCATGTCCTCACTTCTTGGTGATTCAAACCTCCAGATGGCATTATTTTCCCATCAGCATTAAGTTGACTTTAGTTTTCTTATTTAAATTGGCTAGCAATAAATTCTCTCAGATTTGATTTACTAAAAAAAAAATCTATTTATCTTATTCACTTCAAAAAGAATGTTTTCACTGGAGAGAAAATACTTGGCTAAAAGTTGTAGGTTTTAAAAAAATGTTGTGTTTTATTGTAACAGTTAAGAATATGTTTATATGTGGCTTCATCATAACTGTCTTTTTGTTAATCAATAGCTTTTTGTTCTAAGAAATTAAAAATAGAATTGTCTTAAATTAAAATTTGAAAACAGCACAATTAGTTTTGAGGTAGGGCATGTGTAAATTTATATTTTTATTAATTCATGATATCTACTAGACTGATAAATGGAAATATATGAGCAGCTTAATAAAACAAGCACAAATGTATTTTAAAATATGTATTAGGTTGTGGAATTTACCTGGTAACTATTGATATATAGATTAACAAGAGGTTATGATACTAAATAACCTTACCACAAAATTATTTTACATAGTGAAGACAAGATAATGAACACTAATTCTCCTGTGTTAGAAAGTAGACAAACAATGTAAAGTGGCCTGTATCATGGGTTTCAAATCCATAGATGATGCTCTGAAAGCAAAGGATGAAAGGTAGATAAAATGAACATTGTTACACAGATGACATATATCAATATGTAGTTGATATTGATTTATGAGTATTGACAAAATAATATATGAGTGAAGAAGCCATTACTAGATTAAGAAGAATAAATCTTGAGATTTAATCTTAGGAAAAATCTTTAATTATCTTTGTTTGGTTTACTTAGAAATATGGAAGAAAAGAATTTAGGACAATAAATACAGGCAAATTAATAAAAAAGTACCTTTCTAAAAAATATTAGTATTATAATAGTTTGAGAGAATATAAATAAGGAAAGTCTATATGATGTGTATATATGCATAAATGTGTATATATAGCCATTTATATTTATTCATCCCAATATACTTCTGGACATACACCTATATACTTAAATCTATTTATGTACAAATGGGATTTAAAGTGTCTATATTTAAAAGAGCTGATTTCATGAACACCGAATGATTTTCCATAACAGAAAGGACTGTTGTTTGTATATGAATAAGTTTAAAAGATAAGATGAGATGTAATCTACTATCTATATGAAATTTGTGTTTCTGTGTCTGATATTTTATAATGAATATAATGTCAACTCCCAAAAAGTATGTGTGGAATTTTCTTATCTATATATTTTTTCTTAGTTGCATCAGAGTCAAGGTCAGTATTTGAATTTGAAGATGGCAAAGCAAGTTTTGGGGTTTGAGCAGAATATAAAAAGCATATAACAAAGATTTAGGTGTACAGTAGACTGCTTAGGATAAACAAATACAGAAGGGTCACACAGCATCAAGAGGAATTCATCTGAAACTTATCACTAAATGTTTAAAGTGCAGCAACAGGCATATCTGCTTATTTCCCATCACACTGAGCTGCTGATGTGCAGATTCGAGCTTGAGTAAGGATTATATGTCACCATGTCTCGTGCTTTGCCATATGAATGCAATGAAGGGATAAAAGAGTTAAAGAGTTAATATAATAGTAAGCCACATATGTGATTTGCTAGACACTGAGAATGCAAAAGAAGACAGAAATGTGGTTAGATCATTGGGTCATTAAGTTTTATGTTGCATTAGCTTGGTAAAAGAGTTGATAGAGTAAGTCTCACTACAAGAGTCAGTGTTCTAAAACTATGCAGGTAGTAGTTCAAAGGTGGGTGAGTCTGAGATTATAGGCCTTTTATTGTTAATGATATTCTATAGTTAGACTATAACTAAGCTGCATGACAGAAATTCAAAAATTTTCAAATAAATTCAGCATGATAACTGTACGTTTAAATAGTCTAGATAAAGATATAGACTGAAAATGGGATTTAAAGATGGACAGTTTAAGAACAGAGGTAAAATCTAATAGAAATATCCACAGCTTCAGAAAGGCTATTAAAACTATAGACGTTTATTGAGATCTATAGATTTGGTATATGTTTATTATTTGGTGTCTGATATTTATTTTGCTTTTAAATTTTTGTTTATAATAAATTTTCTTTAAAAATTGAGTAGAATTTTTATTTCAGTTATTTTTCAGTGTGTCAGAATGTATCGAGTAAGATTTTAGTGTCTTTGCAAGGAATTCAGCAAGACTGAATTTATTAAAACAAAAATGGTACAATAAAAGTGTATGGAAATCTAACAAAAAAATAGCTTACAGAGTTTCTGTGCAGAAGTTCTTGCAGAGGTTTTCCCAAAGACCCCACACTGGAAAGTGACTCCAAGACATAGAAAACTATCAAAGGGTCCAACAGTCACACAGCTTGTTTATGATGAGATTTTTCCACTTTGAAAACATGAGTTCTTAGGAGAATTATTCTAATTTGCCATAATCCTTTTCTCAATAGGTTTGCAGCTCATTACAGTCAGTATTTTCCACAAATGTTATATCACTATACCTTTATTTCTTTAATGAGTTGCTACTAGGACTGCACTTCCTCAACAAGTGAAAATGAAGTGGGCAAATATAAAGAAGTTCTTACCTCATTTTTGCAGATTATTATACTTTCAGTGACATATTAAAATATTGAGGCCAGAAAAGCAGTTATCTTATTTGGACATGATTGCCCATATCTATAATTTCATCACTTCACAGATGAAGGCAAGAAGATCAGGAATTCAAAGTCATTGTTAGCTATATAACATGTTTGAGGGTAATCTGGACTACATGTGACCATGAATCAAAAAACAACATTTAAAAAAGAAGAGTTTTGTTACATAATATGAAGGCACACACTTATTTTCCTAATATTCCAGAGGGACTAGAGTTCAGGAAAACCTTGGTTTTCCTATAAAACTTTTTTAAATCCTGATTTTCACATTCAAGTGAGTATGATAAAGATTATTTAGTTTCTTTATTAACATGGAATATATATTTATTAATAAAATATTACTCTAGTTATTCAGAAAAAAACATACTTATATTCTCACTATGAAATGTTTGTTTATTTGACCAATAAAATTGTAAGACCTACACAATAAGCTGAATGGGGGTGGGTTAGGAGGGTATGTGGAGGGAATGGGAGGAGGGAAGGGAGTGGGAACCTGGATTGGTATGTATAATGAAAAGATGTAGTTTGTTTTATTTTTTTAAAATTAATTAATTTTAATTAAAAAAGATAGATAGATAGAGGCATTCTCTCTATTTCTTTTCCTTGCCATAAGTGGAAAATATTAGCCAAGCAATTAAAATGTGTTAAGAGTTATAAAAGATCATAATGGACAACTTTGCAACATACTTTTTCAACAATAAAAAGGGCTGCACAGTTGTAATAAAATAAGGTATTTAATTTAGCTCTGTAGACATTTACATGAAACAAAGCACAGCTTTGTAAATCTTTGGAACACTTGAGCAGCACAATTTTGAGAGATGTTAGAACCAATTAAGTTAATGTTTGCTCTAACAAGTAAAGTCAGTAAGTCAGTTTTTTTTTTCATGCTCTACAAACAAGTTTCAAACATAAAGACAAGTTTTGATCAAAAGAATCTTTCTAAGTGGAATAATTGTCTTTATCTGTTCAGATTTAACAAACAGCAATGTCCACACCCAGTACTTGGGTTATTCATTTATGTCTACATTTTTTTGGATGATTAAAAGCAATGTTTGCAACAACTTGTTTAAAAATGGTATTGATTTAATTAAAACACAAAATAAGAGACTGGGAAGAGTAGGATTCATTAGTAAAATGCTTATGTGTTAGCACAGTAACTTGAATTGGGGTTCCCAGCCTTCACATTCACTAGGTAGATATATGGATGATAGATGATTAGATAGATAGATAGATAGATAGATAGATAGATAGATAGATAGATAGAGAGATAGATAGAGAGAGAGAGAGAATAGATAAGATAGATTAAATAGCTCTTGAATGGGAGCGTTGAGTCTGTCATCAAGGACCGGGGAAGAGGAACCCCTTATACCCAATTAGAACAAACAGGCTCTCCAGGAAGCCTAGTCAAATTAGTGAGCCTCAGGTGCAGTGAAAGTGTCTCAAAAATTAAGTTGGAGAGCAGTTGAATAAGGACCCTAACCTCAACTTCTTGATACTGATATCATTTTTAAATACTTGAGTGTAATGAAATATATATACACTGTATATATATACATATATGTATATATATAGTGTGTATGATGTATATATATATATGTGTGTAATACTCTGTGTATAGATTTTATGCATATCTATGTGATACCTAGATTCATATCTGTAAATACATGTATAGATATTTCCAGTAGTCAAGGATCGTCATGCTTGACATGCATACCTAAAGTATTGTTTAATGGTTATAAAGAAAGAATTAATAAACAGAAATAAAGAAAAAAGTAAAATGCTCTCCTGTATAAATGTAACCATTGTGTGCTCATGATGAAACCTCAGGTCTTCACCTCACTGATTTTTTTCATCCCAGAAATATTCATTTAGTTTCTGATAATAAGCAGGAGTACAGAGGAGCTGAAAGCAAGGCTCAGCACCATCAGGCTATTCTTGACTGCTGCTCTGCCACTGGATGGAACCTTTATTGAGTGTCAGCAAGGCAACCTGGCATTTATCAGGGTGGGTACTGCACTGTGCTCTGCTGACAGGGCAGATTCAATACATGTCATTCCCACTGTGCTAAGATGTTTTAATGGCTTGCTCTTAGCCATCATCACCCAGGCAGCTTTTGCTTTTTCAGTCCTTTTATCTCAACCCCCGTAGTTCCTCACACAAGCTGCATATATGTATAACTCTGAAGAAGACTTCTTTTTTTCCATAACCAACCATAAAATGTGAGAATCCATTTACTTTTCTTTGATGTTTTATCTATCTTTTTAGTGATAACATGGACTAATTTTTGGTAATCTAAACTGATATAACCTTACATTCCATACTGAAAATCAGTCTGATGGAATGTCATTTTATGGAAGTAGTTTATTTTCAGTCTTCAATCTTTTGATATAACTTCTAAATAGTGGGTCTGGAAACGGAAATAAGGAAGAAAGAGAAACCATGAAGGTTCTTTCAGTTTATAATTTATATAGGATCCAGAATAACTGGAAAGAGTCCTACGGGGAATTAATAGTTACATAAGGTAGTGCTTAAGAGGAAAAGGAAGTAACATTCCAGCAACTGAGATTAGGTCCCTTGAGACAACAGGTGACTATAGATGGTTGTTTTTTTTTTTTTTTTTTAAATTAGATCTTTTATTTTTCATTTATTATTTTTTAAATTTCACTTTACATTCCAACCATAGTTTTTCCTCCAAACTTCGCCTCCCTCCTCCTGCCTTTCTTATCTCCCCACTAACCATCCCACAACCACTTCTTCCAAAGAGTGAGATCTTTCATGGTGAGTGGATGCTAGTTGTAGCAAAGATCAGAGGTACATGTTCAGCATAGAATCATAGAAGACATTATTCGTTTCTATGTTGCTTGAGAGCTGATATTAGTGGCTTTTAGCTAGACATGTTATGCATTTGTTTCCCCAGCACTCAAACAGGAGAATCAGGAGTTCAAGGGCAGTCTGAGCTACGAAGCAAACAACAGAAAAACAGACAACAAACAAAGCTAATGTGAAATTTGTTAAATTAATATTATCAAACATATATGAGAAGACAGTGATCAAAACATCTAATATTCGTATGGGTACAAGATTTTCTGTGGTCTACCTCTATCTCTATTCTTGCTTAGTTTTATTAACACACTGATGGCCACTCTTACACATCTATCAACACTGTGCCTGGTATTATATTAAGGTGTTTTATGTGTACTGCATCTTCTGTCCTTGGTGGATTTATATCAGGTTAATGTATGCATTCTTATTTTACAAATTAGGGAGATACAGATTTGGAGTGGAAAATGAATCATTTCAATTTATATGACTGGTAAAAGCCTAAACGAGACTTAAAATTTATATATCAAAACATTACCTAAGTACTAGGAATTTTCATAGTGGGCAAGAGAGCTAGGAATCTCTTTTAATTCCCAGGCTGAAATTCCAGCTAAATCTCATGAGTCACCTTGAATTGCTCTGTACGTGGCTAGGAGCCTTGTTCTCCTGATTACTCATTTATCTTCCCTCTGCCCCTCTTATACATACACAAGCTCAGATAGATATCTCAACACTTTGTGCTTTATTTTTTATTGTTCTTATTGAAGACACTCTACAACTGAATAAGTACCTCAAAATAAGATTTTCTTATTTTATAAATTTCTGCTGTGGCTTTTCAATCCTTGTTTCTTTGTTTTATTCTGCATTCTCTTTTTCCAAAATGGATTCATAATACAATGATGGATAAAATAGCATTTAATGGCAAAGAATGGCAGGAAAGTTTAAACCTGATGAGATATGAAATGATGGTATTTGGTATCTAGTAAAGTAGCAACAAATTTGACATTTGAAGAGAAAATAGCTTGTATTACTGTCTCAACTTGCCTTTTTCTGCTATTTCCACAAAAAACTCCTGTACTGAGTAACCCTTGAGCAATATATATTAATTTCTTACAATCTGCAAGTGAAATTGTCTGACAACAATACATTAACAGATTGTATGTCGGTTCAGTTTTTTTTTTTTTTTTTTTATTCTCAGAGATGGTGCCTCTATGTGGTTTCATATACCGGAGAAGAAAAATAATATCATTCAAAACTGTACAGACACTAATAATATTCACAAAATACAATTCCTGGTGACCTTATCATGTCTTCAAGGGTTCTCTTCTTTTCACAACCACACTAACTATCAAATGTTGGTATCAGTTTTGAAGAAAAAATGACATCATTCTGTATACTTATTCTCAACTCAATAGACCTTGTAAGTTTCTTCATTCTAGATCATTCTGTACCTTGAGCTATTATAGAGGTCCACCCTAGTGGCTCACTGGGATGAAGCATCTTTATAATGTAATCCTCTCTCTGCTAGTCATTGTTGACTGTAGCAAGTATTAGATCATTTGGTTAATTTGACCACCCTTGGGAAAGAAACAATGAAGGGATGAAAAAAATTGTTAAATAATTTATGAATGTTTTGTGGAGGGTTTTTTTTGCATGTAACAGATGAACAGATATAAGTAGAAAGAGAAAATATTTATCTAAGATATAGGTTCTTTTATTTTTTTTTAAAAAAGGATGCTAGTTTAGTGAGGAAAGAAAGTTTATTTTGATTAAATTTTCAATTGATGATTAGAAAACTATTTCAGTTGGTGTCCTAGATATGGTGTACAAATACCTTCCTGCTTTCTTGACTATTGCCTTTTTTATTTATTTATTATTTTTTTTAGTTATTAAAGTCTCCTGTAACTTTTCTATATCCACTCACTCTTCAGTTTTGTTTTTTAAAGTAGAATTTTTATGACAGATGCACCTAGGATACGTTTTGATGGCATAAAACTCTCTGCCCTCTGAGATTCTTTCATTCCCAGTAGATCCAATCACTATAAAGTGCTTCTTTACATTGAGTGGAAGAAGTTCCCATATAACTTCCATCTGTTATTCAATCTCTGTCCTCTGGGAACAAATAAAACCAGTAAGCTCTTTTTCTGAATACCTGCCCCTTCAATATTTGAAGAAAGTATCTCTTTCTCACTAGTCCACCAGCAAGTTTTGTATCATTCACTAAAAAGCCTCAGATTCACACCTTTTCAACATATGCCACTTCTTAGAATACCACTGGGCACGTTGGTCATTTTCTTCAGGTTACATCATAAATTACTAAATTTGTCTCCATTTAGATGTATCAGTTGAGGCTAGACATTCCATAAATCTCTGATCTCTGCATTGTGCCCAGTTTCAGTGTTCCATGATGGTTTTCTTTTTGTATGAATGTATTATAGATATATGATAAGACTTGGAATACTGTTAGGAATTATACTGGTCTAGCAAACTGATAGCAGTAAATTTTTCTATAATGTTTATGACCTCACTATCCTTAAGAGCATTCATGACTACATGCCACACACTTGTGTGTGCATGCACACACACACACACAATCATAGAAAAAGAAGTTATCAACTTTCATATGGGGGGCATGAGAGAAATTTGAAGGAAGTATATGAGATGGACTGAAGTAAGGAAAAGAGGATGAAAAGTCATGTAATTCTATTGGAACTGAAATTAATAAAAATATTCTCTTTATATCTGTTTGCCAGTGAATAGTAAATGAAATTATTGTTTTTCTATCTCTGCATCATTCTTCCATTGCTCATATCTAAATCTTGCTAACCCAAGTATGTATGAGCATGTATGTGTGTGCCTGTGTATAGTGTATGTCAATGTTGCACAATGACAGACAATAAGACCCCATAAAATCTAGGTCAATGGTGTGAAGGACATAATAAAACCCTTCTGATGCCAAATTCAAGGACTAACAAAACTACAGTGAGATACTGTTAGATATTAGACATTATCCGAGAGTGGGAAAGAATATGCTTCACCAGTTAGATAATTAAGTTAATACAAACTGGGATTTATTATTATGGTTTTTCTTTTTCAGGTCTTCATATAGACATGATTGCTATTGTTGTTTCAGTGTAGGGTAACTGAAACTGAAATGTGTTTGCCAGAAGACCCACAGGGAACAGTCACCTGGGAATTGACAGAGAGAGTCACTGGGTGTCACTGTTGAGTCATACAAAAGCAACTATTTGCTTGCTTTTAAGGACTGTCTCTCTTTAGAAGACAGGAGGAGGAAGTTGAGGGTGGCTGCTCCTCTCTTCTCCTGGGCTGTGTGTCTTCATTAGGGTCGGGTAGGTCATCTTTCTCCCTGCTTCCCTGTGAGAAGTGTCCAGTCAGATGAATGCATGTCAGTGTGGACCTTAGCTTCCCCTGCTATTGCTTAATGAGCTGATCTGTCCTCGATCTTCCCTGTGGTGCTGTGACAGGGCTCTGCTTTTATGCATCTGTGCAGGAAGTGATCACACCCCTACCAGCAGTTGAGTCCAAGACTTGCTGAGTCTAAAGGGTCCTTTCACAGAAGATAAACCATCCGTTTACTCAGCAAGGGTTCAGATTCAACACAGTGATTCCAATGATAGTTGGGAATCAGTAGCACATTTCAATTTTGTGTTGAATAAGATTACTGATTTTAACAGAAATAAAAATAGGGAGAACTGAATTGCAGGCAACCAGTACTTTGAGGCACAAAGAAAACAGATGGACAAAAGAGAAAATTGAGAAGCAAAGAATGGGAAACCCAGAGATGTTTGTCAGAAACCTGATCTTGTAAATAACCTCATCTGATCCTCTTATAAAATAAGGGTGCTTTTAAAACAAGATTGTACTATGTAATCTAGCAATTAGCAATTCTCTTGCCTCATCTTCTCTGATGCTTACCATCTTTAGTTACTCTTATGGACTGAGTAGCTTCTAAATTTTCACAAGAGTTCCTGGCAAGTATTTTTATTATCAATTGGAGACATTCCTAAGACTGAGAAGGCTGAAGTTCCCAAATCCAAGACCTTGTGATCAGCATGCCAAAAATTAACACATATTCCTGAAAATATATATGGAAAGCTGTTCCTCAACTTGATTGATTTATTGACTCTGTATTTTTTGAAGATTATGTCAACTTCTTTATTTTTGTTTCCTCTGGCTTTCAGTATTCAGGTACTTGATGACACCTTCAAAAATAAAAGTATGATTACTTCTCTCTTTCTCCTAATCTCTTCAGTTTCTGACTTGCATAGTCAAGATGAGTAGAGATTCATTGACCTGCTACCAAAGCCTGTCATTTGTCCATGCTTATTTCAGAACATGGCTGTTTTCTATCCATACAGTACTTAGACTACCTCACTTCAAACCAAACATTCCACACCTAGCTTCATTGAAATCATGGAGGGAGCCTTAAGAACACCCAGAAGCTGTGAGAGGGAAATAGGAATCCAGAGTAAGGGGTATCATCTGGGAAGGAGAGAGAAAAAGTAGTACAGATTGAGAGTAAGGAAGCAGAGATAAATAAGAAATTCTTAGGAGGTTTGAAAGCTCCTAACTGAAACATAGCTTATGTTTACTTAAAAAATACATTTTTATTATATATGTGTATATATTTTTAAGTGGAATTATCCTGCACAAGGTTATACTGCTCTCTCTCAAAATGATAGACTCTCTAACAAAAACACCAGTGCTAAGCATGGAAAGCTTTCTTTTAGTTGTTTTTTTTTTTTTCCCTCAGAACTTGAAGATAAGACCCTATTTCTGAAGACACCATACCCTTTGGAAAAATGGTGTAGAGGAATTGGGCAGGAAGTCTTTTGTAAGTCACCTCCCTGATGTGTTGCTTTCATAGTATTGGGAGGTGCTATGTAAGCTGCCAGGAGAGAAAAGCAATGCAGAGGCTTACCCATCTTTCAAGCCTACAAATAATGACAGTGCTTGATATCATCATCTAGGGAAAGTGCACCCACAACATCTCAGCACTAAGATTACAATTATCTACATAAAGACAACACAACTGACAGGCTGTCTTGGGTGTAGGAAATTTCTCATGGCTGTAAAGGAAGAGCTATTGTCAGGATCTGTTGCGAGAAAGAGAATATCAGTTTTCTTTAGGGATGAACTCCTTGATAGGTTATTCAATCCCAAGTCATCCCTGAACTCATCTATGCCTTAACAATACAAAATATATAAAAATATTTGTAACACATATGTAAAATTCATTACTAGTGAGAAAAAGTCATGAATTTGAGGTAAAGACAGATATAGACAGGGGACATAGCATTGGAGGCAAAAGATAAAGGAGCTGAAACATAAATACAGTGCTCATAAATGAAGTCCTCAAAAACAATTTAAAATGAAAAGCAAACAAAAACTAAACAAAACAAAGCTAGAAACACCAAACTCTGTGCCTCTTGCCTAGGACTAGTGTTATGGTATTGGTCCCTTTAAGAGACAAGCCACGCCCACTCCCTCCCCCATCTGCTGAGGCAGGCTGATCTCCAGCTTCCGGTGCTCTTTTCCATCTTCCTCTCTCCCCACTTCTCTGCTTCCCCCTTCTCTNGTCTATCCATGTTTCTGTCTTCTGCCTGCCCGCCATGTGTCTCCCTGCCTGGGACCAGCCATTGCTCAGGGACCAGCAGCCGTCTCTGCCTGGGGCCCACTGCCTGCTGCCACATGGCCCGCCACCACCGCTCTGAGACCACCACCGCTCTGAGACCGGCAGCCATCTCTGCCTGGGACTGGCTGCTCCCAGGGCCGGCTGTCTGTCACCACATGGCCCGCCACCACCATTTGGGACCTACAGCATTTCTGCTGCCTACTGCCGCGGGGATCTTGCAGCATTTTTTAAAAAAAGAACAACTAGTATTTCCGATTTTCCGATGATATGAGGAGTTTGGCAATTGAATTGAGGCCTTTCAAAGCTGGAAGGATGTCTCTAATAAAACTATTTTGTCACATTTTTCTTTCAGAAAATGAAACAAGCTGATTCAAATGTAGCTATTTTTCTAACTTGGTCCCAAACCATGCCACCATGAGTGCAAAAGAAGGTAATGCCCATGTAATGTGCACATGGCAAAGAATAAATGTATTATTGGCATTGTTACTAATTGGTTAATTAACCTACAAACATACTCAATCACCAATAATTCTGTCTTACAAGAGATTTCCTGAGCACTGATAAGGCCCTGGGTCCTGTGATAAGTGTTGGATACATAACAATTCTTGTTTTATTCACTCAGTTATTCATATGCATTTACTGTAGGAACAAAATCAAACACATATAGATCTTTCCAACCCAATACCCTAGAGTTTAAACACAGAGATGATTCCTGTTTGGGACCAAGTTAGAAAAATAGCTACATTTGAATGGGAGGAATTCCTGCTCAGATCACCGAAGCAGCAGGATGTGATCTGCCCCACTGAAAAAAAGGTACTGAGCCTCATGGCTAACATAGATCAGAAAAATGGGTAAATCAATATGTGAGAGATAGTGAGTGAGATGCTAGAGCTAATGGGCCAATCAGTTTATAATTTATGGAGACCTATGTGTGATTTTCTTTGGGGATAATCAGCTGGGGGAACCAGGCAGGACAAAAAACACAAGCAGGTCCTGGCTCATGTTACACTATGTTTTCCTAATTATAAGAGTCAGGTTACATTTCAAAGACAATGTTTCAGGAAACTCTTTGCTATCTTCTAGCTCTACTTTCTTTCATGAAATACAGAGATGCCTCAGTGGTTAAGAACTCTTGCTTCTCTTCCAGAGTACCAGAGTAAAGTCCCCAGGACCTGCACACAATTGTCATGCATGCATTAACACACAAAAGACAATAATAAATAAATCCTTAAAAGTCTGCTTCTCTTATCTCTTTTGTGATATTCTTTATGCCTTCAGAATCGTGATACAGATGTCAAATTCAGCGTTGAGCAGTTGATCATTACTTTTCATATGTAGTTGGAACAGATATTAGCCTTTGTATCAGCTGCTGCCATCTGCAGCATCTTCTCTGACCTAGACTGAGAGTGGTAACTGCTTGCATTTAACAAAAATGTAAATTAAGAAGCAAAGCAATTCAGCCAATGCTGGGTGGCAAGAACATTACAAATGAAGGATAAAATCTTAGGTCTCAGGGGCTTTCTGGCTTTAGTGTCTAGCACTATTGATCTTACAAACATGTAACTCATAAGGAACAAAGAAGCAAAAAAAAAAAAAAAAAAGAGGGCTTGCAACATTGGTTCCATACATATATATTAGAGACAATTTTGGATTTGAATTAGAACAGAACACTTCATAGACAGATTTCTTCCCCTCATTAAAATAGAACGGTAAAAACTGCTTTGGAGAAGAGTGGCCATTTTTCCTAATCTTACAAAGGAAATCTAAATTGTAAGTACATCTTTGGTTCTATGACCTCGGATTCCTTCTTCTAGGTAATTAAAAGAGAATATTGAAGCACCAAACCTTTGGTTCGTTGTTGTGACTTTTATTTCAATGGAAGGTATGAGAGGCTCAGAGGAATAGCATAGCAAAAGTGGCTCTGTGGATCTGAAATCAGAGCCCACCTAGTTCTTCTTCTTACAAGTTGACTGTTTTTCTAATACCTCAACTCAGTGATAGAACATTGTTAAATATGATATTGTTTTCTCTCTCTTTTTATTGATTTTTTTTGTTACTTGAAAATTGCAAGCATGTTCAGAATATATTCTGATTATTCTCCTTGACCTAGTTTTGCTTATCTCTCCTACCCTTACGTATCGTATCTACTTGCATTTTTCTTCTTGCAGAGTACTCTTTCTGACTGTCAGACAAACAATGCATTTGCATTGCCAATAACTAGAATATAACAAGGCCATTTACTCTGTGGGGTCTTAAGTAGGAACTAGCAGGAAGCAGTGGTAAGGTAGAGTCCTTCGTTGATGTGAACAGATGGCTTAACCTGGGAAGTAGATACTAACTGCAAACAAGTGTTAGTTATTGTGACCCTGCTGAGAAACAGTGGCAATCTTTTTAGAAACTTCAGTGGATGAAGCCAGCATCAAGGCACTTCTAAACTCTCATGACTTGGTCAAATCACTGAAAGAGTCTCAGGTTGACAATCAGGTAATGTCTATGGCTTTTAGGAGTTAAAAACTGAGGGTACCTACCAAAACTCTATCTGAGTAAAATGAGTTACATTCTTTGATGATCTCTATAAGCATGCTACGTAGGGCATATTTTTTACATCACTCTTTGGATCTATTCTATCTTTTTTCTCTGACAGTTAACTCAAGCACTAATGCAGCATTTTGATAATCTTTCATCAACTTCATAGCAAGAAGTATTTCTTTTTCATCACTCCTAAGGTTTCCACAGGCACTTGATAAATCCTTACTTCAGCAGGCTCTTGTATGTGATTAGTACTCATTGCATGTACATCCTCACTAAAAAGTTCTAAATTGCAAACTTCTGGGCAAGATTTCTGTTTTGATTGTTCCAATTTCTTCCAACCTAATCACACAATTTGTTTTGCATAAAGTTCTTATTCAACATAGGCTGAATCAATTTAAATTGGGAGGCCAAACACCACATGCGTTCTCTCAGACATGAAGTTTAAAACATGTGGGAGACTATTTGTGTATTAAATAATGACCTCAGAAATATTTGGAAATTTATCACATTTTTACCAAGGACATGGAAGTTGAAGTCTCAAATATGTGGTACATTTTAGGGATATGTGTTACTGGAAAACCAATTCACTTTCCTCGACATTACAGATTTCTTCTATATATTGGATGATAGTAGTTGTGATGCCTTCTTATCAGTGAAGTTCTAAATATGTAATGAAATTATTTTTTAAAGAATGTTTAAAATTGAATAACATTATAGCTAACATAAAATAGAGTAACATTTAGTTAATTATAATTCTCTCATGGAATAAGCAAACAGGATTTTGATGTTTTTCTGTGCAAATGAGAAAATATAATCATACAAAATCTGAACAAATTAGTCACCCAAGAATTACCGCCACTACAACGAAACCCTCAACTGCCAATATAGATAATCGAAATCTCACAATGTCCCACTCCTGGATAAATTGCTACAGGCAATTAATGACTGCTGGGAGATGGAAAATCTGTAATTCCTGGAGATAAGCCCCCGACAAGTTATCTAATTCCAAGCAATTAGTCTCAAAAACATATGTATATGAGAAATACTAAGCAGAATCAGTAGGTTATACACATACACACACACAATAATAATTATATAAGAGCTCATGAATTTGAGTGTCAGTAGGAGAAACATAGGTAAAGTCAGAGGTGTGAAAAGTGAAAAATATTTACATATAATACTAATGTATGACATTATATATGAATAAATACATATACATACTGAGGCCTGGGGAGATAGCTCAGGCTATAGAGCATGTTCCCTGAAAGTATGAAAATACAAGTGCCATTATGAAACCTCTCATTAAATTTGAGAGACAAAAGTAGCATGTGCGAACCTAATCTGGAAGTAATGGTTAAGGGCACAACCCAGAGGCTCACTGGAAATCTAGAGTGATAGACTTTGTCTTCAAACACAAGCTGAATTTTGCCGCATGAACTACAACCAAGACTGAACACACACACACACACACACACACACACAGTAGTAGAAACCCTATCAGAAGGAAATAGCTGCCATTTTGGGGTTCCATTGGATATTTCTCAATGGAATGAGAACTCAGATCTTAAATCACTAGCGTGCTACTATAGACAAGAATAATAT
>NW_026068178.1:502074-509134 GCF_014885135.2 Alexandromys fortis | reverse complement strand
GATGGTATTCTCTCTTCAAGAAGATAGTAGCGGATATATGCTAGGACTTGCAGGTTATAGAATTTTATCTTGAATTTATGTTGATCTTAAATATCTCTGAACTCAGAGAAACATGTCATTGTCCTGAATTTACAAAATTTGGAAACTGCTCCCCTGATTATGAGCTTTAGCATTCAAGTTTGGGTTCTCAATATATTTTCTCATCTGGAAAGTAAATGTACATACAAGTAAAGCTAGTGAGTACTACCACCCAAATATCAGATAGATATTCCAATTGCAAGACCATTGATCTGTGCATCTAACAACCACAGATATTTATGCTTAGGGTACAAAGCAACCCCTGCATTCATGACTCCTTTCTTTCAGATGCAAGTTAATCCTGTGTTTTTAAATTGTATTAGAATAAAGATGGAATGACTGATGCTGACCATGAATCATATGGGGAAAGCCAATGCATAAATATGAACAGTGTTTAAATGGAATAAAACCCTTTTGAAGATTTTCACTGTTTTAACTACAGAACATAACACAAGCATCAGTTGTCACTGCTACTGGTTATGAATTTAAGCTATATTGAGGTCATTAAGAGAAAAGACATTTCCTTGTTTTTTTTTTTTTTCTAATAAATTTCAAATCAATTCCATGAACTTCCATACATATCTGTGTAGGAGATGGGGGAGAAGGAACATCTACCACAGTATGAGGCTTCACAGATAAAACAAGCAGAAGGAACATAAAAAATAGCCTCACCATGGCAGCTCCTTTCTGTACAATATCCTTTTTCCTCTTTAATCTTTCTGCATATATTCTTTACAGTTCTCATTTTTCCCTGATGCACACACAGCACATCACACACATTTTGTTTGTATTTCCATAATGAAAGGAAGTGAGGCCAGTAAGGCAAGAAGGTGGAATGTTGCATTTTGTAGATATTCAGTACTTTGTCTAGGTGAAACCCACAAAGACATTTACATGTACTTTATGGTCACACTGATCTCAAAAAGGATAAAACCAATGCTAAATGCATTATCAAGCATTCAGTAAATTTTCTTATTTAAAAAGTAATGAAAATCAAAACATTGTTGTGGGTCCCTAAAAGCGCCTTTGTGCCTCATGTGCCTAATGGAAACACTGACCCTGGGTGAAGAGCCTAGGAAACAAAATGTCACAGGATATGAATTTGTGTGCAGAAATTTCAAATGGGTGACCTTGAGTAAATGAAAGGAACTCTCTGTTCCTCATTTCTTTTCGCTGAAAAGATTTTGGCGTATTATACAGATAGCTGTGAAATGCATTATATAATTTCATTAATTCCTAGGTTTAGAGATATGGGCTGTCCTTATTATACCAATGCCTATATTTATGTACAGACAAACAAATAAAAATGAAATAATTGATGACTGTATTCAGAATCAAATAAAATAAAGGAAAGGTGTTTCTTCACTGGATATATGTATGCGTTTGGGAAGGATGGGGAATCTTTGCAAATCAAAGGAAAGAAAGCAGAAGTAATACTTATTAAAATCATCATCACCATTCTGAGGTTAAATTGTAAAGAGAAAGATACTCTCTCCCTTCTCCCAAGTCACACTACTAAAAATTTGCCTCTACATTTGTATGAATTCATTTGGACAAAATTATTCAACCAGTCACTAGCTCCCCTAATTATACCTGCCTTTTCCACATGGACATAAGAGAAGACATTTGATAAATGTCTTGCTCTGTTTCAGACAAATCTTATCTACTAGATTTTTCTGGTCTAGTAAACTTAATATAGGAAAAAATGAGGTTGGTTTAATACAGAGGCAGTTCTAAAAACAGTAGATGGGAGTCAACTATTAATTTTGAGGGATGAGTACCAAGGAATTCTCTCAGAAATGTTTTCATAGGAAACATATTATTGTTCCATAAGTAACTGGGAGATGTTTATAATGACTACTTTTAATGATCAACTGGATTAGCTCTAGAATAACCTGGAAGGTGGCTTCTGGGAATGATTGTATATACATACAGTGTAGCAGATTGTTTTGATCAAGTCAATTGATGTAAGATAAAACGACAGACTTTGAAGGTATCATTTTACAGTCTCGTATTCTGGACTACAAAGAAGGGAGAAAGTTGGGTGAGCAAATGCATTTTTTGCTCTCCGTTTTTTGACTGAATACATAATGTGGCCAAATGCCACCATCTTCTGTGCCATGAATTTCCAATCACAACAGGTGACACTGCAGAATTATGGGCTGAAGTAAGCACTCCCCTTGAATTTTCTCCTTGTTAGATGTTTATTGCAGTAATGAGATGAGTAACTAAGAAAAGTTTGATAAAACTTGATTATAAGAAATGCAAGCAAATATGGTCACTTTTGGTCATCTAAATTATTCCCAGAATTTGTAGCTACTGAAACTATTATAAGACTGAAACTCTTATAATAGGTATAATATTATAATAGGTAAAGACCTGTTGTATAGCTGCCAAATACCAGATATAAATAGTTGAAAATATAGTCTTACCTCTCCAAATTTCCAAATCTTTCTACTAATTTATTTCTCTAGAACGTGCATAATGTGGGTGTCTAAACAACCTATTTTTCTCCATTTTTTTCTATGTTGAATTTAAGCAGATATTTGTTTGTCTCTGTAATATTATCTTCTCTATAGATTTTTGTTGTGTTGCAGGAGGCTGCTTGTTCATCCCGGCCGCCAGACCTGAAATAATCACACACAGAAACCATATTATTTAAATCACTGCTTGGCCCAATAGCTCTAGCTTCTTATTGGCTAATTCTTACATATTAATTTAACCCATTTTAATTAATCTCTGTATTGCCTTGAGGTTGTGGCCTACCAGCACAGCATCTCTGTTTCCAGTGGCAGCTCAGAGGTTTCCCCGGACTCTGCTTCCTTTCTCCCAGGATTCAGCTTAGTTTCCCCCACCTCGTTCTCTTCCCCTATAGCTCTGCTATAGGCTGGCTCATAGCAGTTTCTTTATATATCAATGGTAATCACTGCATACAAAGGGAAATCTCACATTGTTGTTGTATTCCTAATTATTCATTAAAATAAATCAGGGAACAACGGAGGCAAGGATAAATGGATTCTTTCATAATTTTTTTTTATTTGGTTTTTCGAGACAGGGTTTTCTGTGGTTTTGGAGCCTGTCCTAGAACTAGCTCATGTAGACCAGGCTGGTCTCGAACTCACAGAGATCCGCCTGCCTCTGCCTCCCAAGTGCTGGGATTAAAGGTGTGCGCCACCACCGCCCGGCTTTCATAAATTTTTTTGTGTTGTACAAAAAGAAGGGTAAAAAAGAACTTAGATTTAGAAAAATGCAGATCAGGCTACAAGCCTGGTGAAATTGGAATTAGCAGTAACTTTACGAGGTTTGAACTTCATCATTGCATGATATAGGAAATCAACAGGGTTTTTTAAGTTCTAAATGGTATTTGTTTATGAATGTACTTCAGACTTAGTGAAATGGTACATTTCAAAGAGTGTCAGAAGCTGTAATTAATGTTATTAGCAATATATGGCTCTATCTCCACCAAACATCTGCCAGATTCCCACTGTCCCATGCCCTCCACAGGATTAGCCTTCTGACAATACTTGCATTTCTTGAAGAAGATTCCTAGAGATTTCCTTTAATAATATTTATCTGCAAGAGGGAGCTACTTCATGGAGTAACACTAGCATTTTATTAGTTTCACATCCCCCTGCCTTCTTTCTTTTCCCTTTCTTCTTTTACCCACCCTTTCCCTTCTTTTGTTCCTCTTTTTAATCAGTGTACTATGGATGAGTCTTTTAAATCCAATAATTGTCTTACTAAACTTGTTCGACCACAGAAGTGCTGCCAGTATTTCCTGCAAACATGCCATTCTAGAGATGTATACATAGTTGAGCTGAAAGTAGTAGAGGACTGAGAGAAGGAAGCATTCAGACAAGTGGAGTCTCATTTTCTATCTTTCTTTGTCACTAGAAATTCAGAAAAATAAACCTAAAGACTCATGAAATTAAAGGAACAGTCGCTTAAAGGAGAAATACTAATTTGAGCTTGTGTTAGAAATTGGTGAGGAGGAGGGAACATCATCTTTCAAAGCTTCAAAGGCTTTTTCATATAGTGGTCTCAAAACAGTTTTCCATTAACATCCTTTCCTTCCTTCCGTTTACAAATGAGAATCATATTTGAAGTCAGCTTTTGATATTGTGAGGAAAATTGGCTCCTACACGTTTGTTTAATGAGAGGTCTCAAAAAAAACATACAAAAGAAAGTTTTTTATGCTGATTAAAATTTGTTAGTCATAAGATATCATGCAAATAAAAGAATGACAGACATTATAGCATTTTATACATGTAGAAGTTTATAGGTTGAGTACTGATCTGTGCTGGCTGCTATGTTGTGACATCAGCAAGTGCAAAGTTGTATCTATGTACAATAAACTCCAAGTACTAAATTTCTTATGCATCTCATAAGATGTTACCTTTGCTTAGATTTTATTTTTATGAACATATATTAAAGAAAAGAAGTCTGCGCATTGCTTTCACATAGGTTTTTGATTATACTTTGCATCAAGGCCTTAATGTTTGACTGCATAATCTTCTGAGTTAGGCAACTTTTTCAATCACACTGTAAACAGTTTTTTTTTTTCTCTATATTTATGTCATGAGTTATCAGTGTCCTGAACACATTTTTCCTTCCTTATGTTCCCAATAGTTTCACATTTGGAATTGAGCAAGATGGTTTTGTAGTCTTAAGAGTCCAAAATGTTTTGTATAGCAAGGTATACATTAATGAAAGCACATAGAGACATGTATTGAAAGCCAACAGAGTCCTGCTGTGATGTAGGTAAAATGAGGACTAAACAGCAAGACAAGATAAGATTGATAAGGAAGACTAGTATGAGAAGTGAAAAATAGAGTATGTGTGTGTATTCATTTGTGTGATTGATATGTATGTGAAAGTGCTGTAATAGAATCTAGTTTTTTAATGATCTTTGGACAAACAGCAAACATAATAATAATAGTATAGGTACAAAATTGGTTGATTTGCCTTCATATATTCAGAGTAAGGATTGCTCGCTCTTAGGGGTGATCCATATGTTTAGTGCATCAATTGTGGCCATAGCTTCTTATGTATATGAACATTATAAAGCTCACCAAATTGTGTATAATAAATATTTGAAGTGTTTAATGTATCAGTTATACTACAATGAGGTTATTAAATAGAAAATAAAGGTTATTTCTGAGAGCACAATTGCAGGGTGGGAATTACTGATAATTATATTAACAAGAGATTACATTGTTTTATGCAGTAATTTAAGCATTAAGAAATCACAGCATAAAAGAGAAAGTCTTCTGGGATTCCACTTCAGAGTTATAGAAATTTTATTGTGCTGTTATATGAGAAGCTGAAAGTGTCCCGAATGTTTTCTTCTTTTCCTCTCCTACGTTTTTGTATTGTGTTTGCTTTCTAAATTATCTCTTAGTTGTTTTGAACTAAGATTGAAATGTAGATTTTCTCAAACTTACTGTTTCTCTTGAGTTAAAAATGAAGGAGTAAGCACGTAACAACCCCGATGCTGCACTCTGATGGAATGTGCTACGGGTATCAGTGTTTATTGTCTGCCTTTCATACTTAGTGGATTTTAAGACTTTCAAGAGCAACAGGCTAAAATCTTCATTGTATCTCTAAATAATGAAGGCTTGTCATAATAGTGGACATATATTATCAATAAATATATCTGATGTTGAATAACAATTAATCCTGAGATTCCACTAATTTGAATCATCCACTCTTAAAAAAAAAACTACCATCATTGTTATCATCACCACCATCTCAGTTATGAGAAGAAAATAAAGACACACATGAGACAAAATGTACGCATATCCTATCATTTTTGATTTCCAGCCAAAAGTATAAGTTCCATTTTTTTAATTAGTAAGAGACACTATTTGTATGCTGCATACTGTTGTATTATTTATTGTGGCTATGAGTGGAGAAAATAAAGAGAAAGAAGAAGGTAATCATGACGGGATTAGTAATTACACTTGGGCTGCTTGTAGCAAGTAGAGAATAGGTATAGAAGAAGACATGGTAACGTCAAGACAAGTAAAGTGTGTTGGAAGATGTGAAGTTTCAGTTAAAAGTAGGTTGTAAATAAAGGGATATATATATATAGGAGTTTGGTAGCTGAAACAGTCTCATCATCTAGAATGAGTCTAAGACCCTGTAATTTAGAACATACTGTGTTCTTTGGGGGAAAGTTTTGAAGAAGGATTTGCAAACCTAAACCAGATCTGAAGGTTGAGGGAGTTTTGTTGCTTGCTGAATTGATACTGAACTGGAATTTAATATAAGAAATAACAGATATTAACAGAGGAGTTCAAGAGCCGGGCAAGCCTAACTATGCATTTGGCTTTTATTTTGACCCCTGATCTCCCAGTGGGACCAAGCTTTAGAGCACTGGAGTGGACAGAGGGAGTTTTGTATTTAAGTCTCAGGGTCATCCTCTACCTCAGATGGCAACGAGTTTGGGCCAAATTATAGAACTGCTGTCTACATTCTAATATGTTCCCACCCTTCTAGAATGGGTTCTGGTGGTAACTGAAGGAGAGTGGAAGGCTGTTCTTCAGTGGTAGCCCCATGTAAGTTGTCCCTGCTCAAGTAAATGACATCACATTCGTGCTTGTATTGGCAGTTCAAATTAAATGTAGTTGCTCACAAACTAGTTAACAAACAAAAACTGAAAAGAGGAGAGAAACTTGGGTAGAAGAAGGCCAGTGGTTGGCAGGGATACAAGAAAATAAATGTGAATAATATGATAAATGTATAGTATGTGTATGTAATAAAACTGTGAAAGATAAAAAGTCATAAGATGTTTCTAAAGAATAAGGTTTTGGTATAAATATTAGTAAAATCCATGTTATAAAGTACAATGAGCTAGTGACCCCCAGGTTTAATTTACTGAAGTAACTAGTAATAACTCCTTGATTACACTGGTTTATAAAAAATTTTGCACACATTTAAAAGCTTTGATTTTTAACAGGTTTTTTTTTTTTTTTTTTTT
>NW_026068178.1:441796-501997 GCF_014885135.2 Alexandromys fortis | reverse complement strand
TGGAGTTGCAACCTGGACCTAGATTGAGATTATTGTTTTAAGATAAATTAGCTAGAGAAACAAATAATGCACATATATGAGACAGAAGATGTGAGAAGATATGAGAAAAAAGACTCATAGGTGGGAGGGTCAGGGAGATAAAATGAGAGAGTAAGTAAAGTATATGAAGACATCAGGCATGGTGGTGCATAGCTTTTATCCCAGCACTGGTGAGGCAAAGGCAACTGGATCTCTGAGTTCAAGGACAGCCTGGTCTACAAAATGAGTTCAAGGATAGCCAGATCTACAGAAGAGAAACCATTTCTCTAAATGGGGGGAGGTGGTGGTGGGAGGGGGAGGTAGGGAGGATGGTTATGTTCAAAGTGCATGATATACTTGAATCAAAATGTCTTGGAGATATCCATCACTATGTTTAATGAGAATATACTAGCAAGAGAACCTTGTGAACGTATATAGATACAAAATCACAGAAGCTTGTTCATAAAAATAACATAAAGGATTGAGTGTTCCCTCAGCTTGTTTCAGTGATTTCATCTTATATAACTATCCTCCCTAACAAACATGCAGTTCCACAGTTTTCTGTGTCCAAGTATTTAGTTCTATGCAATTTTATCCCATTTCTGGATCACATAATAATAATTTTTAATAGGATATAAAGTTGTCTGGCACTCATTTCCTCATGCTTCAATTTACTTTAATTTATTTTTTATTCTTGTACATTCACCCCTTTCCTACTCTTACCTGTTAATAACTTTCACCAATCTAGTTGTTATCAAACTGTAAACTTCTATCACTTTTACATAAAGTTATACAATAATTATATTACTTTTAGCCAATATTAATCATAGTACTTACAGTATAATTTGAATTAGAATTCCTATAAAGATGCTATGTTCCAAGAGGCTGAAGAAAGCTTCAATTGACCATGGAGAATTTGGAATGGTATATAATCTAGGACCTAATTAAATTAATCTCGAGTTATCGTTAGTTTCCTAAAGAAATATTCCTTGAATATCCCCATGACAGACCTATCACTTTGACAAACAGATAAAGACTTTAGGAATGTGTGCACAGAAAAGGGGCAAGAATCAGAAAACACCTGAGGCCTATAGTTGGGATTTTCCTATCTTACTGTAGCCTCCCTGCTTGATACTACCTTCAGGGTATTATTTTTAAATGCATTGATTAATAGATTTCTTTTTCTGTTACAATAAAAAAAAACACCTTAAACTTGTTCCCCTATTGAAGCTTGGGGGCTGGAATAATCTAACTCCATGTTTCCAGGCCATGGTCACTCATGGTTTTGGTCTCATGTCTCTTTGAGTTGAAAGTTGTGTTTTAACATCAACTTGTATGTATATAATACTCTTTTACTTCAACAAGTAAGAGTAAATTATAATTTGTCTCCCCTGGTAAACTCCTGACTTTTAAATATTATAAATCCTCAAAAATAGATATTTTTCAACCTCACGATACTATCATACCCTCAAAAGTGATTGTTTGGTCGGCCTAGTTCTTAGAAACAGAAAACTCCAACAAATGGCAGCAGTGGCAGAGATGACTGACCAGGCAAGTAAGCTTGTTTGTTCCAAGTCAGAGACGTGGGGACTTGGTGTAATTACAACCAAATTTAAGGCCAAAAATATATGTATAATTAATTTTAGCAGGTAATTATACACTAATATCCAGCACTCTTGATGCCAGGCAATTCGTACAACGAACTGTTGTCTTTACTCTTTATGCCTCACTAAATGTCATTCCTCACTAAACAGACAAGTTTTCTTTTCATTGAATGAAGAAAATCTTAATATTCTTTCGTGTTGGCAGAATCCCTTCCGAAGTAATACTTAAGACTATAATATTTTTATTTTTAAATTATAAATTATATGTTTGAAGAAATGTCAAAAATCTTTGTCAATTCAATAAATATTTTATATTTACACTAATATGCCATGCCATTACTTGGTTTATTTATATAGTAGCTATATCTATATTTTATTTGTGTCAATAGAAAAATAAAATATATCAATTCCACATAGAAATGACATTACATCCATTTTAATAAATTTTTGCAAGCAAATGTGTGCCTATTTATTATTTATTTTATTTATTTATTTTTAGATGTGTATTACTCCATGCTTGGAATGTCTTGTGATACTTTTGTTTTATTTATTTAATCATTTATTTTTGTATTTAAGCTTCTAAACCATCTGGAATTTATTTTTTCTCTGATTGAGACAGGCTCCAACTTAATTTACTTCCAGATGGGTAGCCAGTTGCTCCAGCACCATTTAGTTTAACCATCCTTTTTTTCCCACATAGAAATGATGCCTTTGTTCAATTTTAAATACTCATAAAAATATTGTGACTTATTTTAGGATTTTTGAATGTATATTGTGTGCAATAAAATTTAAGTTCTGCAGTTATAAAAGCATAGCCAAACAATTAAAATCTCCATTCTCGTTGAGTTTATATTCTTGAAAGAAAAAGCAAAAAATAACATTGCTAAGTTACTACACAATTAAGTATGGAAAGAAATGTTTGAGGATGATGAAGTAAAATAGAAAACAGGAAGGAAATAGTTTTAGTTGACTGTTTATTGTTATCTTCTATTATAAAGGAACATTTAAACAGATGCCTGAATGATGAAGGGCAATCTACATATATATTTCATAGGACAGCATTTGAATAAGTAGAATGTGAGCACAATTTCAAGGTATGTGCACAGCATGTCAATCCATAATTAGAAAGTTAATTTGATTAGATAATTTATCTGAATTACTAAGCTATTATCAGTTTTGACAAAGTGATTTATTTTATTTTTATCCTAATACATACTACTTTGATGTGAATGCAGGATTTAAAAAAAATATTTTCTTATATATTTATTGTTATATGTGCTTCCTAAATGAGATTTTTTTCCACAAAAATTACATTTATGTTTTACGTTATTTACTTGAAAATTGAATCGTTTTGGAACTACATCTTCATATTAAAAGGCATGAAATTGGATTTAGCAAATTTTGTGTTATTTTGTGAATAATGAGATTTTGACCTATGTATCTTGTCCTTTTAAGGTTAAATTATTTCTTTTCTGTTTATCTCTTTGTGATTCTATTATCATTTCAATAATTTTTCATCTTTATAGTCAGAATAGTAATGTACATGAATATATACTAATAACATATATTTTGTTACATTGTTCTTTTTTATATTTTCTTATTATTGTATATGAATACATATTGTATATAATTTATTTTACAACCTCATTCTTCATTATATTTTCTTATTATTCTTTCAATTTGGATCCTTATGCATGTAACTTTCTTGAAGAAATGAGTTTTAAATAATTTGTTTTAAATATTTCATCTAAAAATTATTTTTATACTTTTTTGTTAGTTGAAATATCTGCAATGTCTTGTAATTAAAAATGAACGTAGATGTCATTTCTTCCATTTACTTGACAATGACATATTTTGCAATTTAATCTATTTTTTGTTTAAATATATAATCTTAAGAATAGTATAATAATTTTTGAACTGCAGGTATTTCCTCTCATTTTATGGAGCTATATGAAATTGTGTTGTACTATCTAAATGAATTTGTGTTAAAAATAGATTTTACTTGAAGATTATTTTCCAAAATTTTCTATTGTCTATCTACTTTTATTCATATTGTTTTCAGGTTTTGAGGCTTCTATTTATACACTAATAGTCACATATTTTTAAATCAACATTCCTTATAACTGCCTTTTTTAATTTCATTCTTTCCTACGTTGTGTTTTGATATATTTCTCTGACTCATTACTTAATGGAAAATAGAGCATTATGGTATGAAATCTTCCAACCCAAGAGCATGTATCTTTATGTGTCTTTGAATTAGACCATACAAGATATATATACAAATAAATGAATATATGTTTGATGCTGTATTAGTCATTTAGAGTAAGGTTTGGTTTTCTTCCTGTTCTCTCTTGTGTTATCTGTTTCTACCAATTTATCCTTAAGTGCCATTGTGTGATTTGTTATGATGATTTTACTACTTAATGAGATTTTCTGCCTCCAGAGAAAACTTGAGTAGGTCTATTCCATGTGAGAATGGAGGTGAAGAAATATGTGACTCAAAGAACAAAATATATTTACAACTATTAGTTTGTTCTCAGCTTTGACGGAAAGGCATACCTTTTATTCCCATATGGCCTTGTCTTCCTATTTTATATTTTCTTCTCCAAAATGAACCCAATGAGAGAGGATACTCACTTGTATCCTGTATGATCTTTTTCTTCATGAAGATATGTAAACCTTGAGGAGTCAATCATTTACCAATTTGTTTTCCTAAGATTTCATTAATTGGTTCATAATGGTACCTCTCATTAATAATAATAACCAAAGCTGTGGTCCACTAGTGTTTTTCAGATCCTGAATAAGTGATTTTCCCAATTCTACCCAGTAAAGTAATATGACTCATCCACTATTTCCCAAAATATATATTTAATTTGTAGTTGTACAGATAGCAATACATTCTAGAACACATATCATGTCTAGTTATATGTATATACATGTATATATTCTGTACATTTTAAACACTCTTGTCCAATTATAAGGTATTGATGAAATACATTACTGTTATATGTACAAGTACTATGTATTCTTATATTATTATTCAAATACAAAGCATTATTCCTTATTTTGAGAGCTATCTTATTTGATTCTTACCATAATGAAACATTGTAAAGCTATGACAACAAGAATATAGTTAAAATAGTTTATGTAACATTCCTTAGTAGGCATTATACTAATAGTATTTTGGTATACAGTTACATATGCAAACAGTTCTATTGTTATCCACATTTAAAAAAATCTAAAATAAAAATAGGATTAAGTAATTTTCCTCAAGTCACTCATCTAATTAGAAGTGGAGCAAAAATTTGGAAACCTAAAACCTATTTTTAAAGTGTGTGTGTACTTCTAACTACTGTTGAATCACACAACATAGTTCCAGTCTATAGATCAGTAATTTAGGGAAGCAGGTTATATTTTCTGCACAGGATCACTCAATAAGTAAAGGGTGAGATAAAGAAAATATCTTATTTTTTAATTTTACATACTCATTTCTCTCCACAATATAACAAAGAAGAAATAAAGCCTATTCCATTGCAGAAACTTATGAGTATGCAAACATATAAACCCGTTTGATTTATAAGATTATGATACCTGGTAATTTAGCAATGCTTAAACTTGAGAGATTCTTATGTATTTCAACAAATTTTATACAGTGTGTGTTGTTGTTTCTGTTGTTTGAATAGATTAATCTCATTATGGCCATTGCCTCCCTATCTCTTTTTAAAATTTTGTCTCTTTTTTCCATATAAGTTTGTCAACTACTAAACAGCAAGTTCAATTGCAAAGCTTTTGCAAAATGCTAGCTGATTTCTGCTATTATATAGAAAATATCAACAGAAAAGAAATTGAAATAATTTCTAAAATTTAAATTGAATCAAGCTACAGAAATGTGAGTTCTTTCATGCCGATGAATATTCACTGAGCCTTTCTGTCATGCTGGGCACAGTGCTAGGCACAGTGGGAGATAGAAGATGATTAGAGCAGTCGCTGCCTTTAGGGTTCTCTAATTCAATGGGAGAAACAGTCTTGTACAAACCTTAATATTAGCCAGGCTGCTGTAAGTGCTACAACAAAGGGACTGAGAAAGTGCAATAGGGATATAAAGCAAAGATATTAACTCCAACTGGGCGAACTTGAGCAAACAAATAAACTCCACAGCTGGTGCAATAAAAATGTGATTTCAAGAAAAAAAATACTTTTAGTTTTAATTGCTTCCAATGTTATTAGGCAAGTTGCCAAGAAGTCTTTCCTTCAATACCAAGTTATATCTCAGGAATATAATTTTAAGGAGTAGGCTACTCATTCATGGATATTAAAGTAAAATACCCATCTTGAATGTTGCCTGAGTGGCTAATTTTGACAGTCTCCTTGGTCTTCAATGGTACAAACAAAATTCTGTACAGAAGTGGTTTTGTAAAAGTCTAGATTGTGTGGTTAGGTAGAAAGAGACATCAGTTTCATCATTTGGTTGGACCTTTTTCCTGTTTTACTCAGATCCTCAACACTAGTGTTTGTTCTTTCAGTTACACATTGTTCCTCTTGTCAAGTATTAATTTGCTTTACCTCTGCTCTGTATTCTACACTACAACATAATACAACAGTGATATCAAAGGTGCTTTCTCTTTTCAAATATCATGAAGAAACACATGAAAATGCAGTCCATGTTCACACCCCATAGACAATGAGGTACTCTCTTTTGTCCACTAATTTTGTGTCTAATGAGAAGTTACCCCATGTGATGCTAGGTAAGAAGTTTATCAACTCAGATGGTATGTATGAGTTCAAACTTCAGTTCCACTACTTGCTAGTAAATTTTAGGCAAAACTGTCTACATTTCCATTCTGTGTCTCCAAAACAGAGCACACAGTAATTCCTTCCTTCTGATTTTTGTAGGGAAGAATTAATATAGCAGGTAAAAATCATTCATAATATTGCTTGAAATATATTCTTGTAGTGTCAGAGTAACCTGTTATTGCATTCTGTGTTTCCTGCTTTGAGGACAAAATTCTATATGAAAGATAACAATGAACAAGATTTTGTAGGAAGCTAATATTACTAGTTGAAAGTTAATACTAAAGTTGATACTCCAATGTCATAGCTCTGCAGTGTATAGTAGTACTTTATTCATTAACACATCAGGATGTTGAAGCTCAAATGTTTGTACATCTTATATGGAAATACAAACAACAAATTTCTGGTTTACTTGTTTAGGTTTTGAGAAGAAAATTACATGTTTAATTATATATTTGGCATTTGACAATTTAAAAATCACTGAGTTACTAAATTAGGACATTAAGTCTCTATCATTTACTTTGAGAACTTCCTAGTCACTAGAAAGAAAAGTTGGACGAATTGGCTAGATAATAAGTTAAATGGAAGTGACAGTAACGTGTGTCTCTCATTTGGACACTTTTTGGGTCAACATCTTGCTTTTGCTCATTTTCTAAACTTTAACAACTTTATTAGTTTGCTTTTTTGATACTTGAAAAATCATGCTCTATTTAAGTTTTAACATGCATACCTGCTTCTCTCTGCCCACTACAATCTTGGCCATGCTTTGTTGCATGCATAAAGGATATACAGAGAGAAATGTCCTTCCTTCTTCCTACCGTTTATTGTCTCCTTTTAGGCTGCATATTTCTGGAAATTTTTCCCAGTTTTTCTCCCCAAGATTTTAATATATCCTCTGCATTTCTCCCAATTGTCTTGTTTTCCACTTTGATATCATCAATAACTGACCTATTTTATAGTGTTCCAATTATCATATCCCTTATTTAATTATTAATTATAAAGAGACTCTTTGAGAGCTAAGAGTTAGTACATTGTAATTACCATTTCAATTCTATGATTCTCCTTTGAACTCTTGGTTGTTCTTCAATAATATTTGATGAGTAAAAAATGATTGGTTGAGTGACATAATTAATAAAAACCTATGTTAAATCCTTAGACTGGCATACAAAAAGCTAACCCAAAACTTCATGCCTTTTTGAATGAAAAGTAAAACTGATAGAAAGAACTAAGAGGCTAAGTATTTTAAACTTTTAAAATAATAATTGGCATTTCTCTCTGTCATTCTTTAAAAAACCTAGTATCAAATAATTCCATTTGTAAATTGCAACATTCATTTCTGCCACATATACTTACCTTGAACTAGAAAGGCACCAAAATGCCATGATTAGGACAGAGCTTGTGTTCAGAGATTTGTACATAATTCATAGTTTAAGTTATGCAAGTTTGCATAATAAATAGTTTAAATACTGCTGCAACAGAGCTGGAGAGGAAATTAGGATTCTGAATGAAAAAGTTAATTATACCTCTAAGGATCTTGAGCTTTTTGCAATGCATTAAAAATAAGCTTAGACAATGACAATTTAGGCTAAAAGGAGATGAAAATGCAGAAGATTAGGGGAGGGGTGATAACTGACAAGTTATCTTATTAAGTGGGGATAATTAGACTAAATTAATTTTAAAATTGTAGTAGTAGATTCTAGATCAACAATGGTGTAAATAATTTCCGGGGCTAATGGTCTTGCAGCTGGAAACATTTCTGCTAGATAGTCTGTTAACAGTAATGACCATTTCCTCTGCTTCAGACATTCTATTCAGATAACCCAGGGGGTTAGAGCTGAAAAGTAGAATCCTCACCACTTCTGCCAAAGCAGATCAAATAACAGGAAACCCTCATCAACGAAAGTGATTTTTAATAAAAAAATATGAAAAATATGGCAGAGAATATGAGAATATTTCTTTTTCTGCTTTTGTGCCTGCTCATTCACTCATTTAGGCTATNTTTTTTTTTTTTTTTTTTTTTTTTTTTTTTTTGAGACAGGGTTTCTCTGTAGTTTATGAGGCTGTCCTGGAACTAGATCTTGTGGACTAGGATGGACTCAAACTCAGAGATCCACCAGCCTCTGCCTCCCAAGTGCTGGGATTAGAGGTATGTACTGCCACTGCCTGGCTTAGAATAATCATTACTACTGCATATTTGGAGAATTCTGTGTTAGTATTGTACAGAACACATGACATAATCTTACCTTCTCTAAACAATGCTCCTGTGAAAAGTGAGCAAATATCATCATGATCTAATGATATCCATATGAGTTCTAACATTCATTTCCTGAAACTACTTGATTAGCACAAACATACACACTCTAATTGCAAGTTATTTTCTCTGAAACCTACCAGAAAGCCTCTGAAACCATACTAAAAAATACCACATTTTCCGTTGCCTAGTCTTGGCTTCAAAGATAAAGCCCTTGCATAGAACAATGTTTCTCAAACTGTCTGTTGCAATGCCTTTGGAAAACCTCTACCTTCAAAAGTATTTCCATTATGATTCATAACAGTTGCAAAATTATATCTGTGAGCTAGCAATAAATTTTTTTATGGTTGGAAACTCTATTAAAGTGTCACAATACTAGTAAGGTTGAGAACCACTATCTTATGTATTTTGTAATTAAAAGGAAAAGTGCATTGTATACATAGTGAAATGTGTGTAAAATGGTAGACAGGGTGAACTGACATCATGCCAGGATTATCCTCTGGTCTCATGTTTATTCACATAATCAAATACAATCATATACACACAAATAAATAAATATAGTGATTTTAATACAAAGATGGGAATAACTTAATGGCTCATAAGGTAAAATCATTTTCTACCAAGACTGGTGACCTGAGTTCCATTTCTATACATGGTAGAAATGTGACTTCCCCAACTTCCAAACTACTAAAAGTGAACCAAGCATTTAAGGTGTACAAGGTCTCCTATCTCTGACATCCTACACAACTTTTTTAAGCTTGTTGCCCATTGTTTTCACTCCTGAATTCCTGTTTCCAGACATATTTTCGTTTTTTTTTAATTCCTTGATCTTCCAAAATTTGATTCTGTACAAGGGCCGGACTTTATATTGGTTTCATATTTGTTCTTCAACTCATGTGATCTCCCAACTGATATTATCTTGCCTCACTTCTTTGCCCCCTAAAAGGCTTTCATCAGTCCTTTGATCTCAGTGAGACCTTCTCTGAGCACTCTTGAAAACTGATAACATCAAACCCCTACCTTAGTCATGGCTCATGTCATTCTGTTATTCACTTAATTTCCACTGTAAAGATGGAAAAAGTCAGGTTATGTGTCTCCCTAAGGGATAAAAAAAATAGATCCCGTTCTTTATATATTTTGCTCTTCCACACAGCCAATATTATCGCTCCACAATGAATATGTGCTGAATATTCTCTGAATACACCAATAAGTAAATGAACAAAATGTGTTTTTGGAAACAAAATGAATGAGATGAAACCATAACCCCTTTGAAGTAAGTAAATAGAGCACAGGTTGCACAATACCAAGTTGTTACATGTTCTACACTGGGAGAACCACAAATTCTTGCTCTCAGACACAGAAAGGCAAGGTCATATCAGCATGACACACCTACTGTGCTTCCTAGTAAAAGATGTCATGAAGAATTCATGTCCTTTCATAGTTACTATAAAATTCATCTTCTGCCTCAATGATTTGTCTTAGATTCAGTCTTTGTCCTTTGTAAACAGGGGATTCAAGCAAACCATTATCTTCCTGAATTGCTGAATTTATTTCTATATGCCAAATGCTTAATCTGGCACCTACATACACGTTATCTCATGGACTTTTCCTATAAGCCTAAAATTGAAAAGCAGACACTTTTTTGCCAAAAAGCTGGGCTTCTTCCTTGATCAATGATGTCTTTTTCAGATTTCATTAGATAACCTGTTGTATTCAGGGCAACAGCTGTATAATTTCCAATTTGTTTCCTGGTGATGATGTTTCAACCCTTATAATGCCTATTCTCTCACCTTGTACTGGGTCCTAAAATTTTCTCTCTGAATGGGAAGTTGATCTTCTGTAGTGACATTTTATTTGTATTTTAATAAATTAAACTTGCCTGAAGACCAGAAAAGTAAAACAGTCAAACTTGTCAGCCTTATATACCAGGCAGAAATGGCACACACCTTTAATCCTAGTTGCTACAATGACACACACCTTCAATCCCAGTAGCCACACTAGCTTGTCATAGAAGCCAGGTGGTTGTGGTACACACCCTTAATCCAAGATCTAGAGATGTTTATAATTTTGGAGGAGACATCTCTCAGTCGCATTCTGAGGTTTACTGGAGGTAGCATTACCACTTTCAGACTTTCACTGACTGGCTGTTTTGTTTTTATGACCTTCAGTTTGAACCCCAATATCTGTCTCTTAATTTTTATTAATCATGCTTCAATCTTAAATTGAATGGATAATCATTCCTTGAAAGTTATTAAAGATAATAGTATCAGTAGTAAAGTAGAAAACTGAGTATTGATATCAACACCTTATTTCAGTCAAGCAGTTTTATAGATATAGGAAGTTCTAGAATACTCTCAGTCTCTAAATAACTATGCTGTTCTTTTTATTTGCCTATTATATATGGGACACTTTTGTAGATATCATCCTGTGAATCTTTGACTTATATTATTTCTCTTACACTAATTTGTGTGAGCCTGGAAATTGAGTAGGATTTTTAAAGCTTGACCTGTGAGCAAGGCTGTTGGCCATTAGATTCTTAACACTTGTTCATCAAAATTAGATTAGATTGTATTAGAGTCAAGAACTCATACTGCCAAGACTACATCCATGGTCTTTGTGTTTGGTTGTTAATGAACTTTGTTTTCCTTTCTAAGTTTTTCTCCTAAGGCAAGAAATCACTACTCTGAGGAACAGATTATGTGGAATATAGATTTTTCTGTCTTCTTTTGTTGATATATAAAATATTTTACTGGGGAGGTAACACTTAATTGAGAATAATCCAAAAGATTTTAGTGTTCTTGCCAGCACATTGATTTGATGGCCTATTTTTCAATTCTACGTTCATCTGATTCAATATTGTGACTCCCAACCATTTCTTCGGGTTCCTGTCTAGGATTTGAACTATTCTGTATAACTGTGAATATGTCTAGAAAACAGGCTGGACAATCTGGGAGAGGTACTCTTACAATACTTTCTTCACTATTTTGAATGACATTATCTCATCATTCTCTTCCTTCCATAAAAGTCTAATCTTATCAGGAGTAATAGAACTGGCCTCCAAAACTATGGTTTGTGTTCTTCAAAAGCAAAGATAGAGGAAGCTATTTTGCAAAATGAATCATAAAGTAATATATACCATAGTGGTGTGAAAGAATTTATTGACATAGATTATAGGTTTAGATGACTGAGTCCAAAATCAGTCTTGCTATTTTCCTTTCCTTTTCATCACCATGAACCCTATATTCTTCATCTGGAAAACTGATATTAAAATGCTTAATGAGACTTTACTGAACTTTAAATATAAGAATTTTATAAAATGCTTCACATGCTTTTTTTAAAGTTTATGAGCCCTTTAGCAACTTTGTTGTATGTGGTAGAAGAACAAATATTAGATAGTGGAGCCGACAAGAGAGCAGATTACTGAGAATGGGAAATGGGGTGTATGAAACCTCTCTTGTGGTGCAATATTTTGATTGCACTCTGACACTCATGAGATGGACAATGAATTTAAATCTTGAATCAGAGGGCAGAGCCAGTGATTAGCTAATCAGAATTAGCCATAGAGAAGCCAGGAATTTGGAAAGAGAAAATATAAAGAAGAAAGGGTGGGGCTACAGTTTGGCATGGCTTTTCGTGTAGGGGGGTTGGGAGGTGGGGCCTAAAAAGAGACACATCTCTCGCTGTGTTTCCTGCCAAAGAAGTAAGGTCAGCTGGTTGCTTCTTGGCTTCTCTGATCTAGCATACTTTCACTCCCACATCTGACTTCTAATTCTTTGTTGGTAAATAGAACAATAGAGACTTAGTTTAAACTCTGCTGCAGAGTGGAGGCCATATCTGGAGTGACCTTGGGCCCTGACTTGGGTGCCAGGGTGTCAAGACTGAAATTACGGTATCAGTAGTTTCATTTGTACCTACTAAACTGACAGAAACACTATACTGTCTGGCCCGTATCTACCTTCAAGTGATTTAGATCATGTAATATTCAAGCAAAGAAATTTCCTAAATACTTTGGTATTTAGGAAATATTAAGGTACAAATATTAAGGTACAAAGAGGTCAGAAAATAGAATGATATACTTCTTGAATTATTTATTTGCCTATTACTTGGGAGAAATTATTTCATAAACTTATTATTTTCAGAAAAATACATTTTTTGTTAATGCATTTTGGTACATTTTATTGCATACAGAAACCTACAAAATTAAAATGTATAAATATATGTGTATATACATACATATACATATATATGCATGTCTGTATGTGACAGTATTATAAAGTTGATATGTTTCATATTATTGCCTACCTTAAGCTTAATATCAGCAGAAGCACTGAATCATCTTGTGTGTAGCTTTGTATTTTTCTCCCTAATAATCAGGAATGTTGTGTTTAGAATTTCTTTTTTTGTTGTTGTTTTGTTTTCTTTTTTTCTTTGCTTGCTTGATTCTTTGGGTTTGTTTTGTTTTGCTTTTGTTTTTTTATTATTTTTTTGATATGTGTGTTTGTGACAGGGTTTCTCTGTAGATTTTGGAGCCTGTCCTAGAACTCAGTCTGTAGACCAGACTGGTCTCAAACTCAGAGAGATCCTCCTGTCTCTGCCTTCCAAGTGCTGGATTAAATGTATGTGTTACCACTGCCTTGCCTTAGAATGTCTTTTTGCATTACAAAGATATACTGACACCACATAGGTACCCAAACTGTAAACATAGAATCTGTTGTTTTATGAAAAACTCTAATTGTAACTATAACTATCTAGTCTTCAACTCCTTCAGAGACTGACAAGGATATGATACTGCATGAGTAAATGGAAAGTACAAAGCAAACAACTTCCAAAACTAAGAAATGACAGAGACAGTTGGCTGCCTGGACAGCCACCCAAAGTTTATCTGCCATGTTGGTGTATCCCTCTTCATACTACAGGTATAGAATATCTGATAGACTTTTCTGTAGAATAGTAATTTTGAAGGACTCTCCTACCGTGTCTTGAGAAGTTCAGCAGTCACTTTCTTTTGAGCCTTGCTTGTTCAATTTGGACAGCATACTGTCAGCAGTTGAGTCAATGGCATTTTTGTGCTTAATGAATAACTTTGTCCACAAAGAATGTGAACTGCATATGGGGTTACTTTGATGACTTTATCTTCTCTGAAGTAGATTGCTGTTGCCAGAAGCAGACATGCCTCATTGTCATCAAAAGTCTTAAATTATTAAAACACCTTAAAAGCCATATTTTGTAGATCTCTAAAGTGTTGGATGACAACCTATCTAAAATATATTTGTTTGACCTTAAAAACATACCTAACACAACTACAATTTTTATTGTAATAGATGACTACATAAGCTGTATCTGTCTATTATCTGAAATAGTTTGTAATAACAACTTTCAAGGACTAGAAATTTACATTACACTGTTAAATGAGCTGCACAAGTACAATATCTTAACCAAGAGTAGAAACATATTTATTTTGGATTCCCTTCTGTATGCTAGGAATATGTTTTATTACCCTTGATATTTAAATAAGCTGATTTGGTCAAAAGCCAGGCAGAATAGAGCCAGGCATGAAATCCAAGCAAAGGGAACTGGAAAAATAAGGCAGAGTTGAGGAGAGTCTAGAAGCAACTGGAGAAATAAGAAGTCAAAGCATTACCAGTAAGCCATGGGGCACATGCAAAACACAGATTACTAGAAATGGGTTGATTTATATGTAGAACAAGCCAGTAAGGAAACTGAGCTATCAGCCAAACAGTTTGTAAGTAATATTAAGCCTCAGAGTGGTTATTTGGGTACTGGGGGCTGAGAGGGACATCTCCAGATGTGTGGTATTTTCTAACAAAAAATAACCTTAAATTTGTATCAATATTCAAAATATCATTTTTCCATCTAAATACTTTATTTTTATTGATTTTTATTGAGCTCTACATTTTTCTCTGCTCCCTCCCTTCAATGTAGAAAATATCTTAAACAAGATTAGAAACATACATATAACAAAAATAGCCTCAAATTTGTATCAATATATAAAAATCCAGAACAATGAAAATTATTTAAAACTATTGTTTACATTTGTTGGTTCAAAAGTTATTCTGTTATTTCTATAGTCCCCTTTTATTACAAACAAGATCCCTTAATCTAATCTCCTCTGTTTATCCCTTTTTTCCACCACCATTAACAACTTGTAACCAATCCCCATAAACCGTGATAAATATCTATCACCCACCCAACTCACCTCTTGTGAATGTGTGAGTTGTGTTCTTAAAATTGATTCCTGTTGTCTGCAGACAGCAGCACCTTTAGAGGACCCTGAAAAAAATGGGATAATTATCAAGTCCTGAGAGAACTAGCTGTATCATTTGGTGCCAGTTTCTGTGTGATGGATGGGAAAGTGTTGGGCTTATCTGAAGTCTTGACTAGAAGAGTACATGAGGGGACAGCCTGAGGACTGGTGTTGGTACTAGGGCGTGTCTAACTTTAATAGTCACCCTGAAAATATCCTGAACTCTTTGGAGTCCAAAGCCAGCCCTTGGGTGGTATTTGACGACTTAGTGGCATTACAACAATCTAGGTGGATCATTGTTTTGGGGGCCCTCTTAATTTTGGAGACTTCATAGGTAAATGACTCTATCCTCATCTTGTATCCTCAGGTCCCCACATTATCACTAACTATTCCCATTTCCATTGCTAGGTGAGTTTCTGGTACATTAAGATAGGCCTAGTGACAGTTGCAAAGCTAAGCAGAGAAAGCTAATAAACCTGAAACTCCCTTTCATTGCCTCTGTTTAGAAATCACTATGATCTTTTCTGATGACTGCATAGCAAATTGGATTTACCTATTCAATTTTTCATTATTCTTGTGTTATTGAGATTATGATGAATAATAAGATAATAACAGCAATTAGCCTCTGGATGACTAATGGTCCCTTAAATTGATTTTGAACAATCAATTTGAACATCTTCCCATGGCCAAATTAGAATAGGGAGGGTGTAAGTTTCAACACACATTACCAAAAAAAAAAAATATAAAACTCTTATCAAATACTGAAAATGGTGTAAAAGCTCCCTCGGTTAGGGAATGAGGGCATCAGACAAAGCTGCTCACATTTTACTTTTGAAATAAGAAATTTAAAGTTGCTTGGAAATTTTTGTTTCTTTGTTGGTTATTTCAAGGTTAATGTTACTTTTAAGAAAATAATCATTTGGTACATTTAAATTTTTGTACCTCTCAATCTACCAGTGTCCATTGAGCCAGCAGAAATTGAAGTGTAGTATTCAACGTTAAACATAGACTACTAGTCTCACTGTGTCTCAATGCCTTTATCTAACTTGAACCACCAAGTGGGTGTTCGCTCTTCCATTGCCCTGGGATTTTATTTTGACTACCTTACCTTAAGTTCAAGGCTCAAAATCTACCGGCAACCATGAGTTTGGCTTTTAACTGGAAACATTTTAAAGCATTTGATTTATGAGCATTGAATAGATCTAGAACTCAGCAATTTTGTTTCTTGATGGTTTGACTGAATATTTAAAGGTTTCAGGGCATACAGTAATTCTAGTATAAGAAGAATGGATAAAGTGTACATTCATAATTACTTCTTCCCTTTTCACATTAATGTTCAAGACCACATATGATACTGTATGTTGGGTAAAATGAGAGGCTATGACACTAAAAAGGATGTGCTTTGTGTAGCATAAATCAAACAATTCTCACAAGAACATACAGACACGAGGTATGGGGACTAAAGAACACTCCAGCTTCATTCCATTCATATACACTACATTTTGTATATTGTAAGGATCTTTAGAGCGTGCACGGAATTGGCTTCACTATGGCTGAGTATGATCAGTTGACAAATGCAGAAAAAATAAATCTTACACAAATAATGACCCTTCTTTCCTCCTGTACTTTGATTTAGCTTCAACAGCTTGAGAACCCTTTGCCTGTGCAACTGTCTTGGTTTCATTTAACTTAAGGAATGATTAAAAGTATATACAATATACAAAGATGTGTTACATATGGTTTAGAGCACATTTTTCTAAATCTTATTTGACCTACAGGTTGTCATTATGTCATTGGTATTTTATTCCTATTTCTCAGATTATATGCAAAGCTTAAACAGATCAAAAATGTTAGTTGATTTGTTTAAGGTCACAGAAATAGTAAATGTCCAAACCAGAAATTAAACCTAGTTTTCTGATCCTAAATTCATAATTCTTTCCATAGAAACAATATATTACTAAAATATTAAATCTAAAATAGATGCTAGGGATTGTTTTATTCTGGAATGGAAGATACATCTGAAATAATGTGGCAAATCTATTCATTCAGAACTGTCCTGAGTGTGTGCTTAGAATAGTTAAATCCACTGTTGGTTCTGTGGAAAAATGAAGTGATTGATTATTAATGCCTGCCATGGGCAGAGATGCCAGATACATTCTAGTCTTTGCCTATTTCTCTCCTTTCATTTGTACCAATGATCAAAATGAAACAGATTTCAAATAACTACCCCAGAGCACTTAGAAGCGTGTTTGAAGAACCATTGCCGTGTCACTACCTCAGCGGTCCCCTTCTTGACCTGTTCTGAATCCTTCCCATGGTGTTTTTCTTGGGAGGTGTGAAAAATCACTCCATTCTCTAAACTTCTTTCTCAATGTGAGAGCACACTGAGCTTTGTGCTTCTAAGATTCCTCCAAGTTTTTGAGGAAGAAATGAATAAGAGCCTATGGCCAGTGACTGGCAGGTACTGACTACTGGTGTAGAAAATAGATAAACACATACAGAGGGGTCAAGTAATATGCAGATATGCTCAACTCATAGGAAGTAGTGTGAAGTAATCTTTGCTAAAAAAACATTGAAATAGTCATCTCTGAAGCATCATGCAGTTGATCATTGGTATTTGGTAAGCACAGAAGCTAGACATTGAAATGAGGAGACTTGGACTGAGGGTCATTATCATCACTGGATGACCTCTACTAAGAGATAAAAAAAAAACAGTTAAAACAAAGGAGGAATTTGAAGATTATGCAGATAATTCATTCTGAGACTTATTCAATGGTAGCTCATATCTCATGAGTTGCTGGCAAATTTAATGAGACAATACTCATAATTTACTTTTCTGGTGCTTGGGAAACAATAAATTCTCAATGAAGAATAAATAATAATGTTTTTTTAATCAGAAATGGTTGTAGAATATGTGTTAGTTCATATGTCTTTTCATGAGTGTTTTCATTCTGAATCATCTGCTTGACTAACCTAATAGTCTTTGCTTTGTAGACAGGTCTTTTAAAATTCTTCACAGATCCTCAAATGGAAAGCAACTTTAATTTTAACTGGGAAGCTCTTCTGCTATTTTTTTTCTTAATTTCATTAAAAATGTGCATCTTATTAAATTTTCTAATTTTGATAATTCTCCTTAGGGAACATTAACAGACTAGAATTACTGTTCATAAAAATAAGTCAGAGGGGTTAAATGATAAGCCCCAAGTCACACTGCACCCTAATGCTTGGGCAGTAATAAGGAATAGTGTCTCTTAAGTAACTCATAATTCTAGGTCTTATAGAGTATCTGTCCTTTATGTTAGGGGGAAAAAGTAATATTGTTTCTCCTATCACTGCCCCTTGTCCTCTTATTTGTATTCCTTATATCATCTTTCTTTCTATAAATTTTATACTTCTAACTGACAGTTACATAAAAAGCTTTTCATATATCTACTATTGATCACTTGAACCAGAATCACAATTATTATCTGTTACTAGCAATGATGAAGACAGTCTGCCCCAAACCAGAATTTTGTTTCTACAAGATCTTTTGTCCAGATCCTTGATTGGTGCTTAATATAAAAATGCAATCTTAACCTAAATGCCAAGATATATTCTTAATATCATTGTATAGTCATGTCTTTGACAGAGATCTGTTTATCTTGTGTTGTTGGTTCACACCCTGGACAGAGGAACAAGCTCCATTAGGCTTCTGGTTTATGTTTCTTTGGCTACAAGGTTCCAGAATAGGGCTCCATTTCTTCTATAAGATATCAATTGGATGTAAGGCTGTGATGGCTACTATTTATTGTTAACTTGGCAGGGTCTAGATTCACCCAGCAATTAACTCTTTGAACACAACTGAGAGGTTTGGGGGGTCAATGGAGAAAACAGGAAGAGAGGAGGAAGTGGGGATTGGGATTGATATGTCAAATGAAAAAAAAAAAAGATTGTTCTTTAAATAAAATAAACAAATAAACAAGATGAAGTGCAGGTAGAATAGTGGGTTAGAAAACTTATCAGTGGTAAGAGTACTGGACGTAAGTGTCAGAAGCCAGGAGAATATGGGATTATATGTAGTTACAAACTGCATATATAAATAAACAAAGGACACAAAAACATGAACATTTGCCCCAGATTATGATAATCAAAAGATAAAATTAAGTTGACTGTACATTGTGAGACAGAAAAGTACATCAAATATCAACTTATACTCATCAAGGTTGGGTGTCCTTAAATAAAGCTCCTGCATTTGTCATCTTAATATTCCAGTCCTACTTACCTACCATACACACTTGCAAATACACACATACACATACACTCAAACACACACACACACACACACACACAGACAGAGAGATGCCCTTCCATGAACTTGCATGCTTTACATAGAATTCTCAGTAATAAAGGAGACTGAATCCACCTTATGAAGCCTTAGCAGTTTTAGGAAGTAAGCCAGGCTATAGAAGTTCTGGGGTTGCTGACATTATCAGATGGCATTAATCCACTCTGTTATGTTTTTAAATTTGATTTCAAAAATGTGTCATAAAATGATATTGAGAAGTGCAGTGCTACATTTGTTAGCAGTCTGGGAACTTGAGAGCTTGTGTCTGTTCAGGGAATCCTTCAGAAAAATGGATTGATCACATTGTACCTGTGAACTGTTACAGGGAGTTAGTTAGAATCTAGTAGCAGACACATACTGATGCTGGAATTCTCACTGTTGAAAAGGTACCAGAAGCAAAGCACACATCTCTAGGGAAATGAGGAAAGGATTACACAATAAATGATGTCATATTAAAATTAAACTTTAAATATACAATGTGAAATTTTTAAAAATATTTGACATATGTATGAAACTGAGTGCATGTTAGTTTAACATGCATTTACTGAATGTTTAGATATACTTCTAAACTCTTTCTGGCCTCAGTCTCTCTAGAGATAACTTATAAGTAAGGCTCTAAATCCATTGTCTTCAGATAGAAACAAAAACATATGAAACTGTGCCATATGATTCATTGAAGTACAAAAGGGATATAGACTTTTTTCCAATTATGTTAGCTTTTATTTTTAATGCATTTATTTTTAGAATATTAACTTGTGTATTAGGTATTTCAATTATATCCACCAACTCCCTTCTATTATTCCCACACCAGTCCATTCTTTTTCCCTTTTCTTTAATTATATATTCCTTTTATGTGTGCTTGTAAAAAAATTAAGTAAGTCAAGATAAGATGAATACCCCTTTCTCTCAATATATTTTTCTTTCTTTTTTATTCATTGATTAATTGACTGATGTATTTTGATAGAGATACAGAATCACAATAAAGCCAGATTTGATGGATCTCACATAACAACTATAGTTCTATTTGTTTTAATGATTTTATGTCCTTGGAATGGTTTCTTTTAATCATTACAATTATCAGTGAGAAGTAAAATATAAGCTGATCTGTCAAACACACTACTCAGCTTTTACCTTTTTGATGTTTATAAAGAAAAAAAAATATTAACACTTAATTACCAGTTACCAGGAAACTCTATGGGGTAGTAAGCTATCTCCATATCCACATTTCAACATGTGTCAAATGATACCTTGTAAGAAATTTTAAGACAAGGGCAAAGAGTTAGATCTTAGTTTAGAATGTTTGTACCATAGGTTCTGATATGGCACTTGCTGGCTACAGGAGGCTTGACTGGCCATACTGGGCCTCATGATCTATCTCACTGATAAAAGATTCAAATTCTCTTGACAGACAACCATGATCCATGAGGGATTCCTCATCCAAGGGCTCTCTGAGCCTACTTGTAAGGAATGCATGCTCCTCTGCGTACAGCCCTATCGTATGCACTGCATTGTTTCCATCATGCATTGCTTTCACAGGCTGTCACTACCTCTACTTTACTAGTTATTGTGTTGTCAAAGTCCATTGCCTGTATTCCCCACCTAGAGTGTGAGTTCCATGGAAACTGCTGGAAACATAAGCAAATGTAGCAAGACCTTGTGAAGTGTAAGTTTCAGAAACTCATGAGGTTGCCTTAGCAATGTGGTCATGATGTTATGGGTTATTTAACAACTTTTAAAAGGAAAATATTTTATAATATAACAGGTCAATATTACAATCTCTTTACATTTTCCCTTGATTGCACACTGAAGTTTAATTACCACTGTCTGTTAATGTGGACATTTAGTGACTCAGTTTAATGAGATTTTAGTTGGTTATAAAATGGATTGGACTTGAGACATGATTTTATATAGGTAAATTTCAAAGACAATAAATGCAGAGCTCAGTTTCAAAAGGAATATATCTGCCTTGACTTCATATAATACCCTATCCAAGTTTGTACCTTTTGTGAGTTTAGTGACTGACAGATCAGAAGACATTTATTTCCAATGCCTAAATGTGTGTTTATGTCTTTTTAGCCATCGGCATGTATTTAGCATGAATCCTCATTGTACCCTCCTGACTATAAGTTTCTAATAAATTAACCCCTTTTCCCCATCTCTGCATGTATACATGTAGCATTTGATATATGTGTTCATATGTGTGTCAATATTCATGCATGGATGGACATGGTTTGTGTCTGCACAGCTACCATGGTGTGTACTTAAAGGACAAAGGAAAACCTTTGGGCTTTGTTCCTTTCTTTCTACTTTTTCTGACACAGGACATCTTTATTGTTTGGATCTGTTTTTACCTAGCTAGCTGTCTGTAAGCTTTTCAAGAGTCTCTTCTCTATGTGTTTTTTTTTAATTAATTAATTTATTTATTAAAGATTTCTGTCTCTTCCCCACCACCGCCTCCCCTTTCCCTCCCCCTCCCCCAATCAAGTCCCCCTCCCTCATCAGCCCAAAGAGCAATCAGGGTTCCCTGCCCTGTGGGAAGTCCAAGGACCACCCACCTCCATCCAGGTCTAGTCAAAAAGAGTCTCTTATCTCACCTCCCATCTTGCCATTTGTTCTACACTACTGAGCTTGAAATGGAATCTAGGAATTCAAATTGGAGTCCTCATGCCTGTACTCCATGCTTGAGTGATAGAGGCTTTTCCCAACCCTCATAATGTAGTTTTGACTTTTCTGGTCACTATGTACTATGGAATCTCTGATTCTGGAATCCATACCTTTGAATCTGTACCATTATTTATCATGATAAAAATGGGCATGAGCAATCACATGTCATTCACTTCTTAAATTGACTTGCCCAGCATCTTTGGTGTTGACCAAAGTGTGCATAAAAATCAAGTTATACTAGTATCATATGAATTTTGTTTACAGATTGGCCCAGCCTAAGTGGTACATAAAGGACATTTACATTTCAAAGGCAAAATCACAATTCTTTTAATCTTAATACTTCTTAGGAAAACTTAGTATAGAAAAACACCAATATATGCTAAACATGTAGTTATTATTTTCAAAAACATGTTCAAAACTTAATAAAACACCTTCAAGGAATATATACTAATGAAAACTTAGTTAAGTTTCAAATCCATCTATAGAAAAGAATATAGAATATCATATGTAGACATTACATGCCATGTCAGTAATACTATAAAAGTGTTGTATTGTAGATCACATACTCATTTCCTTTGTGGTGAAGTACTTGTCAGCCTTTTAGTACTGTTAGTAGAAAAGTATTTTAATGAGTCTTTGTTACTTTAAATTAAAGATTACATTGACTTTTTAAAATTTCTGTCTCTGTTTTAAATTCTCTTATGCTAGTGCCCATAATGTAAGCTCATCCCCCCCCCAAAAAAAAATCACAGGGTGTTCTTTACCAGTCTCTTTCAAGTTAGTTAGTTGTTTCTACTGAAAACCATGTAGTAGAACCTTTCCCTTTATTTCTTAGAGGCCACTGGGCAATGCCCCAATAGTATCTGTTTTTCTGAGGATTACAGAATCCACTTTAACAAGCATTCCAGTACATTCACAAAGCATCCTCTGCTACCCTCTGAAGGACTTTCTAGAGCCTCCGTGCCGACCCTACGTGTACAGAGGTATCTCCTTTTGCTTGCCTGAGCTTATTGGCTAAGGTTCAGGTCAGATTTCACTGTGTGCAGCAAAACCCACAGACCCTAGTTTCCTATACTAAATCAAAGCACATTGTAGTTAAGCCAACATCCCCATCATTGCATGTTTGCACTTCCTGGTTTCTGATTGGGATCTTTTCCCATCATAAATCATATATCTTAGAAACTTGGGTTGAAAAGACTCTTAATATTCTATATCAATGCATGTCCTTCTACTGTATTTGTTATTTCTTTTGGGATATCTCTAAACCTACACCATTAATAGTAAAGCTGTTACTTTTAGAAAAAAAAAAACAACAAAGAGGAAAATAACCAAAACACCTATCCAATACTGGATAGGTGTTTGGACACACACACACATAAACAAGTATAAGTTCTTAACATATTTTAAATGTCATATTCTGTAGGTCTTTGAAGTGTTGAAATTTATCTACCTGAAATATAGCTCCATATATCTAGAAAACCTATCAAATATGAATAAAAATTTGATTATTATAGATGACTATCCATTAACCTGTATTTCTTAATTATACATTACATTTTTAATTAGCTTTACAAACAAAATGCCTTAAACAAGAGCAGAAACAAAATCAACCTTAAATTTGTATTGACAGACCAATATTTATACCAATACAACGTATTCATCTCTATATCATATCTCTCTTAATGAAAACAACCTTATAAATAATCATTTTGAATATTTGGGTGTTATTTTCTCCAAAGTTCCTTCTTCATTTGTTGGGTAAAGTATTTTTAGGGTTTAAGGAGAGCTTTCAGGGTTATCCTGTTCCATCAAACCACATTAGTCTGGAATAAATCCCCAGGTTCCCATCCTTTGTGGAAACAAAAGCAGAACTTCTTTTCCAAAGTAATATATCCATAGACTCAAATTTTGAAGGCAAAATACATTTAAAATATATATGTTGGTTTAGCGTAGCAACCCATACAATGAAATATCTCTTGCAAAAGAATCCCCTCAGAAAATTAACAAACAAACAAACAAAATCCCCCTCACTCTTCTCTATTCCCATCACCTCTTCATTCATCCTAGTCTCAGGAGCTTCACTGTATCAGGCATTTGTTCAATAAACTCTACCCACAAAAGATTTTATGCAATGAGTCTTGTTCAAGGTTTCTGGCATAACGCCTTCATTGGATTCTCACCACAACTCCTCCTATTATATATCCTGCTGTTGCTCTGAGTAATGGAGATCATATGGTTATTATTCTGCAGGATCATTCCCTTTTGCATACTCCAGGAGGTCATAGATGGGGTAGGCATTAGGGTAGGCCAAGCCAAGAGTGAAGATATGTGTCTGGTTGGTAGCTGAGCTGGTCATTTGGGCCACTGTGATCAAACCTCTAAGGCAAAGAGCAAAGCCAGCTCTCCTAGTTTTATGTCCATTGGGGCCAGCTCTCCCAAGTTTGTGGTGAGGGATTGTGCCATCACTCTGGGGGGGGCAGCCTTCTCATGGTTAGGTGGGGTTAGTTCTCCTGTTGCAGTGTCCAGTGAGGGATAAGACCACCTCTCCCTGGGCCAGTGAAGCATGGGTCCAGCTCAGCACTGCCCTTAGATTTTAATGGGCAAACTTCTTATGATGTCCTGTGTTAACATGGGGCATGGTTATCTTTACAGATCCCAACTGTAAAAGGAACTGGGATCCAGATATGACCTTTGAAAGCAGTTCATGCCCAGATTTTACCATGGTTTCATGTGGCATCACAGGTCACCCAATTCAATAGCCTTTGTGAAAACTAGACCCTCAGATGCCCACATATTCTCAGTTGGCTATCTAACCCTAGGTGTCTGCAAAGACCCTGGTGGCCATGAAAGCCATGAACATCAACCCAGATAATGGCTCCTATTGAGCACAGACCCAGACATGGCCAACAGACATAGTTTGGGCCCATGTAGCATTGCAGGTTACCCAGATCTGCACAACATTGGCTTGGCATGGTCCCCAGACACAAACATAGCTACAGGTGACCACTCAGACACTGGGCTCCTGTATAGTCTTATGTGGGGCCATGGGTTATGTACATCAACACAGAACTCAATTATGGTAGGACCACAGATACAGACAAGTGTCTGTGGTTCTTAGTAGAAGCCTGGGATTAGATGTCATCATGGTCTCAAGATGCAGTTCCGAACAATCACATTGGCATGCCCACTGTTGGTATCGTGATTCTCAGATCCTCAACTGGCCTCAGTAGATGGTCCAAATCCAGACATTTGCACAGCCTTTCATAGTATCAGGAGCCATGAATATCAACCCTGATCCTGGCTGCAGTAGAGCCTTAGACCCAGACATGGTCCTATACTACAGCCTGGACTTGGATGTCACAAATGTCCCAAGTGGCAACACAGGTCATCTAGATTAGCATGGCCTCAGTGAACACATGACCTGCTGATACCAACATGGAATCAGTTGTTTTACCAGAACCCAAGAATCTACAAAGCCTTCAACAGTTAGTGAAGATATGGTCATCAACACAGGCCCTGATTGCTGCAGGACCATGAACCCAGACATGGCCCCTGGCAGTTACTTGGTCACAGAAATCACAGGCCACTCAGATCAACATGACTCCAGTAGCAGAACTATCTTGGGACAAAATGGTCACAGGTGGTGACCCAGATCATGGGCATCCATGTGGCCTTTATGGCAAAAAAAAAAAAAAAAAAAAAAAAAAAGAGTTTTGGAAATTAATGCAGACACCAGCTGCAGTAGGAACCATAGAACCAGACATGACCTTAGACAGCAGCCCAGGTTCAGACATCACCCTGGCCCCTGTAGTAAGCAGGCTGCCAACGTCAGTACGTTTCTCAGTCCCTGGCTTTGACCACAGCGCATGAACCATTTCCACCTCGCTTCCTCTCCCATTTCTCTACCATTTACTTACTCATCAAATTGGCAACCTACTACCTGGTGCTGGGCAGGCCTGTGGATGCCTTTAGGCAGGCCTGGTTGTGAGGACCCAGGTGGCCTTGAGTGTGGCTTTGATTCACCTAAGCATCATGTCATCAGGTAGGCTTGTACTCTGGGTATCTTTTGCCTTACTGAGCAGCATGGCCTTTTTTTTTCCTGTTTGTTTGTTTGTTTGTTGGGTGTTATTTAATTATTTCTATTTTGTTTTGTTTTTCTTTGGTGATTTGCGAGAGACTATATGGGAGAAAGGTGAACTTGTAAGGACTGGGAAATGAGTAGGATTGGAGTGCATTGTGTGAAATTACCAAAGAATGAATAACAAATTATGTTAATAATATTTTTTTAACACGAGACACAAAAAGCAAGTGGTTATTTATGCTATATTAAAAATGTTTTCTCGGCTGGGCTGTGGTGGCTCACGTTTTTAATCCCAGCACTTGGGAGGCAGAGGCAGGCGGATCTCTGTGAGTTCGAGACCAGCCTGGTCTACAGAGCTAGTTCCAGGACAGGCTCCAAAGCCACAGAGAAACCCTGTCTCGAAAAAACAAAAAGAAAAAAAAAATGTTTTCTCACTTTGAGTATTTCCTAATCAACAAATTTATGATGTTAAATCCATAAATCTCTTATTTTTGTATAGGTTGTTTGCATGTGTGTATATGGCATGAGTATGTGTGGTGTGGTGTGTGTGTGTGTGTGTGTGTGTGTGTGTGTGTGTGCATGTGTGGGCCACAAATAAAAATCTGGTGTCTTCCCTTATAACTCTCTATTTAAAAAAAAAATTAACCTGTTTCCTCACTGAAGCAATTAGCCACTGAATCCAGCATCAATCTATGCCCTTAACCCTCACATATACTAGAGTTCCAGACCTGTGCTGACACACCTGCACTTTACCTTGGTGGCTGAGAATGTTAATTCATGTCCTCACACTTACAGAGCAAATACTTGACTCACTGAACCATGTCCAACACATGAAGACATGCTCAACATACTTAAGGATGATACTTTGAAATGGCATTTTATCTGGTTGACACAACTATATTTCACAGATGAAATTAACATTTAAAAAGTATGAACAAATCACTCAACATCAACAAATTAACAGGAAAGAGAGCCAGAATCTTTACTGAAATGAGGGGATTTAAAACATTTGTGCCTTATGACAAACCTTTCTCACTTTTAATCTACTTAGAAAATAAAAGCAGTTTGTTTATCTGACTTAGATGTATTCTTGAACTATATTTTCTTTAAAACCTCTGTCTTTGACTTCATGTGTGCCAATACCTACCCTATCCTGCTCTCTGAGAACTACTTAAAGGTATTCTGCACTTAAATTTTATTTTTTTCTTTTCTTTTCTTTTCTTTTTTTTTTTCATCACCATCCTTCTGATGCTAGCAGAGCTACATGTTCCTTGCACTTTCCAATCTCAAAAAGCACAAACTAAAGCTCTTCTCTCCTCAGGCCACAAACTAACCATGGCATAATGAATGACTTGCAGCTTCAGATTGCTTCTGGAATGTCAAATGACCACAGCTCTATGCCTCTGGAATGTGGAATGGCCTCAGCATTAGCCAGGTGACCCACAACTGATGCCGCTGGGATGAGAAATAGATTCTGGCTGCTAGAATAGCAAATGCCTGCTCAGGAAGAAGAGGAGGTGAATGCTGTGGATAAGCCTTCCTGAAGGGACAGTGACTGACTTCCTGCTGTGAGATAACATCAGTTAATACTAATTTCACCTAAGATTGAGTCCCAACCTCTCTGTGAAATTCCTACTAAAAAAAAAAAAAAAAAAAAATTTCAACCTTCCCCAAATCAGAAAATCAGATCTGTTCTAGTGCTCAGAAATAGATTCCATCTATGTAAACTTCCTACATTTGCCTAAGAGAAGAAACATAAAGCATTTTTAAAAATTCATGTTCTTAATGCTTTAATTTAATCTTACAGAATTTCAGAATAGCTGTAGATAGAGTTGGCAATTACAAAGTCCTATCCAGAGGGTGTAATTCCCTCACAAAGAAGAAGCCTGGACCATAGGGGAATTTGCCTGTGGAGGAATAAGAAAGGTATTGCATCCATCATACTTCACAACTCGGGTTAATGAATCTCACTTCAATTTTACTTTCATCTTCTTTATTTATTTGATTTCTTTGCAGTGTCATACCTTTGTGAATATTTCCTTTTTCTCTTGGCTCTCCATTGCATTTCAATGCTTTGGTTTTAAAAGGAGGATTTGCAAACTGTGTATTAAAACTCCAGGGTACTACATCTCCAAAATCCATAAGACGATAAGAAGATAAGAGGCCAAACTTGCTGAAAGCTTCAGAACTTGCAAGCTTGTCTGTAATACCCTTAAGTCAAAGCAATCTGCTCCCTACTCCCCAACCCTGTGTGTTGAAGGCAGGCAGATAAATTCAGCATTAACATTCTTTACACTTTGGCAAATGAGTCAAACAGGAGGCTGCCTCAATCAGGCCTTGTTTTACTTACAGTGTATTACTGAGAAAAGCCATAAACTTCAGCCTGACAGATCTGTAATGCTCTTTTCAATATGTTTTCCCTGTGTGGAGGCTTGCTGATGAACTTTCATATTCCGCCAACAAAATACAGCAAACATATTAACGGTGTGTGGTAAATGGCCACTGGATATGCTGAGTCCCAATGATGGACAGAGTTGTGTGTAAATGAGAATATCTGGCCGCCTGTTACCACTTTGACAGCCAGAGATGATGTCCCATTCTGAGTGGAAGACAGTAATGAAAAAGGAAAAAGCCTGCTACAGAGAGGCTAAGATGGCTCCACTCAGACTGGAAAGCCTGACACAACAGGGTGTCAGAGCAAAGAAAAGTTATAGTCATCATCTAATAACTCATTAATCTTATGTATGTTAAAGTCAGGTTCCAGAAGGGGGATGTGCAAAAGCCAATGTGCAGCCACAAATGTGTGATTATCAGTTGAAACCCAGTTCTCTTTTGCTCATTTTTTGGGGGGAGGCAGTAATCTTTAAAGAGTACATGGACCTAAAGAAAGACAGAAATACCCTCTGGACTCAGTGAGCCTGTACGCCTGCATTCATCACCCACACAGACCATTGCTGAGTTTGGTTTTCCTTCTTGCTTTAGTGTTTGACTCTTCTACAGAGGACATTAGGCAACAGTGCAGTATAAACTATGTGACCATGTATTACTTTTTTTTTTTTTTGTAGTCACAAATGGACAAAAACAATTACTTAGACTTATAAAAGCATGGTAATGATTCATAATTCATTAGCAATTCAAAGTGCAAATCAACTTCCCCCACTAAATATGGCCAGTAAGATAAAACATATTCAAACTCTGATTTGCTCATTTACAAACTTATTTAAAGAATGTTGGCTATTTATGAAAGAAATCCTTCTTCATTTGTTCTTTAACTCCTGTCTTTTGCATTTTAACCCCCTCTCACTTGCTCCTTTCTTCCACCATTTCCATTCTTCCTTCCTCTTTGCCTTCCTTCCTCCATTCTTTCATTTTAACAGTCTTTTATTTTATCCTTTTTGTTCAACAAGTGTAAGTCTCCTTACACTTATGTCCTATCCAAGCCCCACAGGTATAACAAAGCAAAATTTGTCAATCCTTCTGTTCCATGAACTAAATTAATTATAATACAATGTAAAATTCAATAACAGAAAAGTGAAAGTCATTATGGGAGCCAAGGAGAAGTGGTCCTAGTAGAGTGAAGCAGGTCAATGTCAGCCTCCTCCAATACATGACTTCTATACTGATGCCCAAAAGTACTTGATTAAGAAGGTGACAGGAGAAAATCAAAAATGAAAGATTTCTAGATGAAATGGAGACTCATCCCTGAGAGCATCAAATGTACATTGTATTATAAATGAAGATAAATGGGATTACAGAAGTAGAAGTGGAGGGACTCAGTAACCTGTGAAGGGTTTGCAATGTATTCTAAGGACAGAAACAATAGAGAGACAGTCAAAAAATTTGAGAAACTTACCTCCTGGGAATATGGTCCAGATGTAATCCATCTGAACACTGATAGGCATGATGTTTTATAAATATTATCTAATTATATATGTGCACATATACAGGTGTACTATATACATATATGTTAAAATAAAATATAAACAAAAATATGAGTTTATGAATATATGAACATATTTGCAGGAACACACACAAGAATATATGCTACAGACTCTATTATCTTCTTCCAAGATCATTGTCCATCTTAGTTCTTCTTTTTCCATTTTCATATGTATGTATGTATATGGAATGTGTTTATGTGTGATGCACAGATGTACATGTATGTACACGTTTATAGAGGTACACATTTACATGTGTGCAAATGAATGTAGAAATCCAAGATTGATTCCATGAATTACCATTCATAGCTCCTCTAAATTATTCATGTAAGCAGAGTTCCCTGTTCAAATAAAGAGGTCACAGATCTGGCCAGAATCACTACACAGATTATTCTGAGGATACACTGTCTCTACATTCATGGCTGAAATAATCACCATCTACATGAGATTTGAACATGAATCTCTATACTTAGAGACAAGGACAAACCAATAGTCCATGGTCTTATCCCCACACATTATTTTTGTTTCAATGGAGGTTTGTTCTATGAATATTAAACTTACTGACCAGCTAGGCTTTCTGGCCAGTGACTCTCTTGTCACTTTTTCTACAGTACTTGAATTACAGAAGCTGCCATTATACCAAATTTTCTTTATTTTCTACCATTTTCACTTAGGTAATGGATATCTGAATTCAGGTGCTCATGAGTGAATAGAAAACATTTTATCAATTGAATCACAGAACCCAAAACACATCATTTAATTGGTAGCATAAGTAGCATGTTATGCATAGTACAACAAAAAATGTAGATTTCAATGATGATTCAGAGATTTTCACAAAGAAGTCACTTACTGTATCTCTGGGATCACTGACATTCACTTTACACCAATTAAGCATTAAATGTAGAATTTAATGTTTGCCCAAGTCTTTTATTTTATAGTTTTTATCTTACAGCAAAGAAATAATTAATAAGAACTGCAGAGAAAGAAGTGTAAATGATATGCACTTTTTCTCCTCCAAAATGTCTTAGAAATCTACAGAGACAAAGAGTATCCCATTAATATCTAAAATGTGAATAATGTGAATCTTTAAAATGGCAAGAAATGTTTGGATGGATGTGAAATCTCAGGGCAAAATGAAGGAACCGGGTCATTAATTAGCTAGAAAGTATCGACTACACACTTAAGTACTAGAAACGAGTTATCTATGGTGGATTCATTTGGAAGTAAGCATTTTATAAATGTTAAAACTCTTCAAAAATGTGTCATTAGACTAGCCTCATTGGCCAAAATTATTTGAGGTTTGAGTTTGGTGTAATATGTGAATAATAGTACTTAGAGTTGTGGGGTTTGTGTTGAATTACACAAAGAATAGAAACGAAATATTGCCATTAAGACATGGAATTATGAAAGTTAAACATGATTACATCATTTTTACTTTTCCTTTATAATTAATTTGTTGACATAAGCTGTTCATTCTTCCCAGCTGTCCAATAGTAGAATAATCACACATAAATCTGTATTAATTGCAATACTGTTTGTCCAATAGATTAAGCATATTTCTAGCTAAATTTACATCTTAAATTAATCTGTGTATCACCTTGTGGTTTGGTTTATCTGGTAAACTTCCAATCGGCATCTATCTCTTGCAAACCTACACAGCTTCTCACTGGCTCTGCCTTCTTTCTCTCAGCATTCAGTTTAGTTTTCCCCACCTAGCTCTTTTCTGCTTTATTGCAGGCCAACCAGTTTCTTTATTATTTAACCAATAAAAGCAACACATATACAGAAGGACTTACCATATTACCTTTACATCCTCCATGCTATTCCATATAACCACATCTAGTACTTTGTCTCTTTCAAATATAGCCTTTTTTAAAAAAAAATTGTTATATACATATATATGTGTGTGTGTATTTACACAAATATACAAATTTATTCCTAAATACTTAAATAAAACCCTCTCAGTTTTTATAATTTTGCCAGTATGTGTACGCTTTGAGGGAACATTATTTGCTTTGGGTATGATTGGATATCACTTTAAAAAAATAATGTGGATATGGGACTGAAGAGATTGCTTGGTAATTAAGAGAGTTTACTGCCGTTACAAAATTCTTGAGTTTGATTTCTAGTACCCATATTGAGAGGCTCACAATCAACTGTAACTACAACTTCAGAGCATCTGATGCTCTCTTTTGGCTTCTAAAGAAAACAGACTACTGTGTACATACACTTATACAGATACACATGCTGACAAATAAAGATTTAAAATAAATATCTTAAAAGTTATTTCACTATAATTTCATGATGTACAGAAGGATATTTCTGTAAGACACTCATAGAAGGTCATTTAGAATCATATTTTATGATTACTTTTCAAAGCATATGGTTTGTTGGTAAGTGAAGATCTACTTAATAGTTACTGAATCAATTCTTTCACAAGTTGATTGATGTTATATTTATTAAGCATCTAGCATTTAAGTTTAATTATAATGATAATATTCTCATTGTGTAGATATTTGACACATTGGGGTAGACAAAAGACAAATGTACTCATTATAGATCATTATGTACAGTAGAATGAAGAAAATAAAATGTACAAATAATGTTAAAAACTATACAGAAGAGTCTGTGACATTCATGAGAATGTATTGCTCAGCGCAAAAAATTAGTGTACTTGTGATCTTTGGATGTTGCCACTCCATAAACAATCAAGATGCTCTCCTAATGAGTTTTTCACAATCAGCTATCTAGTGTGATTAAAATGCAATATTGTTCATGGAATATTATTGAATCCTCTAATTTACAACCTTGGCTCAAAGATTTGCCTAGCACTATGTTAGTATTCTCTTCAATTTAAGTGATTTTTAACTATTTTATATTCTTCAATTTCACTGTGGCTTAAAACTAGATTAGTTCTGATAGTCTTCTAGGTCCTTGACTCTTTGCTTTTATGTTTTCATCCCCTGATAATTTTGTTTTAATGTTTGTCTACCTCGGCATCATCACCAAATAATTTAAGTAATAAAAATGCACTGCATCCTGAAAAAGTTGTATTTTTTAAAAAAGACCTAATAAGGAAAAATTCAAAAAAGAAAATGTTAGCATAAAATCCCCTATAATATATTTAGGAGTTGAGAAGACCTGATTATCCGGTGGACCATGGGTTTTTAGAGCACACATTATCAGTGTAGATTAATTCTAAGAACAAAAGACTACAGTATTTCTATTTCTCCTAAGAGACCTATAAAATCTATTTGAAAACAAACTCTACCTGGACCTATTTATTCTTAGTTGTAAAATTGTAGAATTCTAGAAATTAAAAAAAAAATTATATCAAAGAATAGGGTAACGATTGACAAATGATGGGAATATAAGTAGGTAAGAAGCTGTGGTCAAGCTTGAGGCGAGAGCTTTTAAAAACAGCTGGAGGAAGTCCAAGGGTATTTTATATTCATCAGCTTGCCTCTGTCCAGTCTCATCCCTCTATTCACTAATTGCAAAGCACAGTCTCAACTTTGAGGTTATAATGCAGTAGTTACAACCTGAGTTACCTGTTTTCTCGGCCAGGTACAATTTGTTTTGTAATCAGCCTTTGGTTAATACCAGGAACTGAAGCTGACACTATCATACAATGAAGCTATAATTTCAGAACTTTGTGTACATCACAATGTGGTTAAACAATCCGGGAATCTCTTTCCTCTTCTACATGTTTTGTGTCTTGTTTTAGGAAAATAGAGTGTAATGGGGTCATGTGTCTACAAATCTATATTTGCATATACATAGGAGTTTATATTTTTGTAGTAGGAAAATATCCCCCAAATTTTATATTCTGGACTTAATTTCTACTTCTGTAAAATGAGACAGTTATGCAAGACAAACTTGTCTCACAAGAGAGCTGTTGGGAAATCTGATGGAACATAAATAAGAGATTAAATTTCAAATTTTTACTGTTTTCCTTTCTCTAACTTTAAATGATAAATGTGGCATTCACCCATTCAATTTTTAAATGTACTTCTAATTTCATAAAAAGACATTATTCTTTGCCAGCCTTTTTAATGTTAATCCTTATGTTATTTTCTGGCATTTTGATGGATTGGGATTATAATGAAATACAAATTTTCCCAGACACTGGGAGGCATGATGCAAAAAATAATGCATATATAAAAGGGAACTGAGCAGTCCAAAAAGAAATGATTTAATTTGTGTAAGCGTCCTTTGCTTCTCCACATCATCGCTTTAAGTGAAGCTCTATATTAAAAATTCCATTATTTAAATTCAAGTATCACATACTATAAATAAAAATTTCATATATTATAAATACAAATATATGTACAAGCATACATATTACAAATAAAATATTACATATCAATGATGTATTTATACGGGACATTTTCAGCAGCACTGAACACATTTCTTCACAGCTAGTTCTCTTTTAAAAAGGAAAATATAATAAAATTTGACTATTTCTCAAGTGTTCTATAAGGATCAAATCATATTTCATATGTGAGTTATTTGAATATAGCTTATATATAACTGAAAGAAAATGAGAGAGATAAAGAGAAATAGCAAGCATATAGGTAAACTAAAGGTGTCCAAAGAGTAAAAGGAATTAGCATAGCACAACAACAACAACACACACTCACACACATATACAGCTTTATGCACATACAAACACATGTGCCTGGCCTTTTATTTCTCGCATTTCCATAGGTTAATAAGCTACTATCTCCATGACAAACATCTGTAGAAAACTAACACAAAAAGAACTGACTTTTATTAGTCCACTTCTACACTGTGGAAAGGAATGCATATAAATAAATAACTATGAAACTGAAATTCACAACAGAAATAGATAAATTGTACTACCTAGAAAAAAAAAGAGTGATACTTTGTTAAAATGTATTTTAAAAGATGAAATGTTGAGGCTGAAGAACTGATGTGCTAGTTAAAACACTGCTCTTCAAGAATTCGGGTCCATTACACTTACATCTGGCAGTTTGCAACTCCCTGTAATTCCAGTTTCAGGAGTCTGGATGCTGTCTTCTAGCTTTTTAATGTTTCATGCACATATAACAGTCATTCATTTATTCATACATACATACATACATACATACATACATACACACACACACACATACACAAACACAAACACATACACACACTTTAAAAATGTAGTATAAGACATAAAACAATAAGGTTCCTTTTATTAGGCAAATGAAATAGATTGATACAAAAATGAAAGTTGAATATGGGCAATCAAATGAAAGAAGATGATGTTAAATGGTTATTTGAAGGTAATATAGAAATAATGGTGTGAAATCCTAGCATTACCTTTTCCTCAAAAATTATTGAAACTTAAAGGGTCAGGGACAATGATTTTTAGTTAACAAGAAGCAAAAAATTTGAATAATAGAAATTTTTTATCAGCTTTTACTTTAACTACAAACAATGAGCTTGAGTAGCCTTTAACAGTTTTACAAGTCATCATGATGCCTATTATTCTTTAAATTTGTTTACTTATTTATTTATTGAAATGATCTTTCTCATTTACATACCTATCCCAGTTACCACTCCCTCCCCTCCTCTCATCTCACTCCTCTTATCATCTCCCCAACCCCCTATCCACTCCTTAAAGAGGATAAGGCTTCCCATAGGGAATCAACAAAGTCTGACATTGAGGAAGGACCAATCTTCCACCTCCCCAGAGTATTTAGGTTGAGCAAGGTATCCCTCCAAATATCCAGCTCAAGCACTGGTCCCACAGACTAACCAAGCCACACAACTACCACTCACACTCAGAGGGTCTAGTTTGGTCCTATGCAGGTTCTCTCACTATCAGTCCAGAATCAGTGAGCTCCCACTAACTCAGGTCAGCTGTTTCTGTGGGTATCCCCATCATGGTCTTGACCCATTTACTATTGCTCCTCCCTCTCTTTGACTGGTCAACAGAAGGTTGTCCCAGTGCTTCGCTGTGGATCTTTAATGAGGACTATTATATATTAATTTTTTAATCCTCTCACATTTGAGTTCTTCTTAACAGTGGATCTTATGTGTCCTTAAAAAAATATGCATGACAGTACTTTCCCTTACCTTGGTTCTTTCTGGTATCATCTTTTCTATGTATACTGCTCTGAATATTCCCTGCCACCTCTTGTCCTCAATCAGAAGTTAGATCAACCGTCTTTTCCATTTCCTAAGCAACATGACATTTGAGTCAACAAGGATCCAAATGTCTTCTTATTGGATATCTGGTTGTCGTATTTTCCATATATAAAAATGTTTTTCCTTTATATGTAACAAGGCAGAAATCAAAGAAGGGTCTTTTCTTTATTTCTTTCTTTCTTACTTTCGTTTTTTTTCCAATTCATTTAGCAAGCATTTATTGATAGCTTATTAAGTACATGAGTAATGAATGTCAAATGAATTGGCTTGTATGACAAAAATAAGTATGAAATATGGTATCTTCAGAAGCAGAGACACTAATTGACTAGAAATCACTCATAGTACCAAAGTAGGATGTTTATACTATAAAAAGATAAAAGTACAAAATAATTTATTGTACTCTATCATTCAACATCATTGACAACAAATAGTCCTAGATTTTTCTGGTCAGATAGAAATATCAAAAAAATGGTAAACTGAAAAATGGAAGTCATTCTATAGTAAAAAGCAAGGTAGATATTATCAGAGCAAGATCATATATGCTTCCTGAAATGTACAAAGAAAACTTAATCTATCTTATCTACAACTCAACTTAAGTACAATTACTCTTTTTATTATTATTATTATTATTTATTTATTAAAGATTTCTGTCTCTTTCCCAACACCGCCTCCCATATTCTTCCTCCTCCCCCAATCAACTCCCCCTCTCTCAGCAGCCCTAAGAGCAGACTGGGTTCCCTGTCCTGTGGGGAGTCCAAGGACCTCCCACCTCCTTCCAGGTCTAGTAAGGTGAACATCTAAACAGCCTAGGCTCCCACAAAGCCAATACGTGCAGTAGGATCAAAACCCAGTGCCATTGTTCTTGACTTCTCAGCAGTTTTCATTGTCTGCCACCCGCGTCTGCGCCGGTCTGCCAATATAATTACTCTTGAAGAACATCTTTGGGGAGGAATATATTTTCTCTTCTATATTGTAAACTATAATTTAATTCTTGTACTGTCCCTTTCCTTGGAGACTTTTTAATTTAATTTTAATTTTAATGCTTGTATTATTATAATTCCTGATTTTAGTGGAATTGCTTTGATTTTCTCTTCATTTAATTTGATGTCTGTCAGCTTGTTGTATATTGCTTTTGTTACATTTAGATATGTTCTTTGTATCCATGATATTTCTAAGACTTTTATCATGAAAGGGTTTTGGACTTGTCAAATGAATGTAGAGCAATAAGAAACCAACAGCTTAACCTATTAACATTGGAAAACTGTTAAGTGGCTTTTCACAGTGCCCCAGGTCAAATGTGATCCACTCACTCCCAGTTATTATCAAGGACATACCTCCCAAGGAAAAGCAGAAAACTTGATGTTGTTTACAAACAAACAAACAAAAAATACTGTACTTTTCTGAATGATAAAATAACAATTGAGCATGAATAAAAAATTCCAACGAAAAATAGAAAAAGTACATTTTGGCAGGCTTCTTTAAATTATCAAAGACCAAAGCTAGGGAGTATCAATAAATAACATATAAATAACATTATAATAAAAGGATTTTTAGATGCAGGTGCAGGTGTGACTATTATTACTCCATAATCATGCCATCCGAATTGGCTTCTTCAGGAAGCAGATGTTCAATTCTTAAGAACTGGAACTCTATCTCAGGTAAAACAAAGCACAAGATAGGGCCAGAAGGACAGAAAGGAAGGCTGATACCATATATGGCTAATCTATGGGGTGATGATCTGTTACAACTATGAAACACCCAAATAAACATTCCTTCCTTTTGATGACTAATTTCTTGAGTTCTTTGTATATTCTGGAGATCAGATCTTGTTCTGATGTGGAATTAGTGATGATCTTTTCCCATTCTGTAGGCTGTTGTTTTGTCTTGTTGACTATGTTCTTTGTTTTACAGAAGCTTTTCAGTTTAGAAGGTCCCATTAAAGGTCGGCGTTGGACTACAAACTTCTCAGAACAATTTTGAGTTGGCTAGATCAGATAGTCCAGCCTTATAGACTACTTAACATAGGACTTGAGAAAGGCCGTGCAGTTTCCCATGATTCATAGACTGAATAATACAGCTGCCTCTCCCAGAAGTTAACAATTATCCCTAATGTTTCTTTCAGAATCACCTAAGATACTGTCGCCCCTTTTGAGCAGGAAGTAAATTTAAGTATATGATACCCAGCTATCCTCCTGCAAACTCAGTGGAACTCTGAAACACAGCTTGCTCCAATACGGAGGGGATTTAGAAGGTGAGTGAACAGTCACACTGTGGGGGTCACCCCACTCTCAAGGATGTCCCCAGTAACACAGATCCCTGGGGCCCTACCCCAAATCACTTAGCTTTTCTAGCAGCCAGCAGGGAGTTTCCTGTGGGTAGGCTCCCCCAAACCCAATCCCATCCATGGGAAACTCCAAGCTACTAGTCCTACCCTGTCTAAGAGCTGAAAGCTTTCTACAACACTGAGGGGACCAAGGGAGCAGACTTATAGTGATCTCAGAGGCTTTCTGACACAGACATTGACAGCCTAGAGCAGAACAACAAAAATTCCCAAACACTCAGACAGCTACTACAAGGATTGGACCAAGGTGCAAAGACACTGCTAGCCTCAGCCTCATTTGAAGAATGAGATGGGTAGGCACCAATATAAGAATTCATCCATCAAATCTAAAAAGCAGCATGGTAATACCAGAAACTAATGGTCATACAACAGGAAGACTTCATTACCCAGAAGAAGCTGAAGAAAACAACTTTAAAAATAACCTTATAAAAATGATGGAGACCTTTAAGGAAGAAATTTAAAAAAAAAAACAAAACTTTAATAAAATGGAGGAAAAGACAAACAAAAATATTGGAAGAAATCAATAAATCCCTCAAAGAAAACTGAGAGAAAAAAAAACAATGAAACAGGTGAAGCAAACACTTCAAGGCTTGAAGACTGAAATAGAGGTCATAAAGAAAACAAAAAACAAGGGAATTCTGGGTGTGGAAAATCTGGTTAAGGGAACAAGAACTACAGAGACAACCACAACCAACAGAAAACAAGAGATAGGCAAAGAAATATTAGGTGTTGAAGATAGATTCATTGGTCAAAGAAAACATTAAATCCAACAAATTCTTATTAATTACAAACTATCCAGAAAATCTGGGACACCAAACCTAAAAATAACAGAAGTATAAGGAGATGAACTCCAGCTCAAATGCACAGAAAATATATTCAACAAAATTATAGAAGAAAAATTTCCCTTCCTATGAAGAGAAGCTTACTGAACACCAAATGGACTGAACCAAAAAAAAAAAAAGTCCTTGCTATATGATAATCAAAATGCAAAACATACAGAATAAAAAAAAGAATATTAATAGCTTGTTGAAATAGGGACGGCGGCAGGGCTGCGTCCCCGGCACCCGGCCGCCCGCATGGCTAGCTTATGCCCAGAAATAATTACACGGAAACTGTATTCTTTCAAACACTGCCTGGCCCGGATAGTTCCAGTTCCTTATGGCTAGCTCTTACATATTGTTCTAACCCATTTCTAATATTCTGTGTAGCCCACGAGCTGGCTTACCAGGGAGGATCTTAACCTGCGTCTGTCTGGAGCGGGAGAACCATGGCGACTCCTCACACAGCTTCTTTTTCCCAGCATTCTCCTCTGTCTACTCCGCCTACCTAATTTTCTATCCAATAAAATGGGCCAAGGCAGTTTCTTTATTAATAAGAAATCACTCCCACATCAATAGCTGCATAGGAAAATGGTCTAGTAACATAAAGATAGACCTATTAGAATTATACTCGTCTTTTCCATGGAAACCATGAAAGCCTGGAGGTCCTGGACAGATGTGCTGTAGACCCTAAGAGACCACAGATGCAATCCCATACTACCATACACAGCAAATCTTTCAGTCACCATTGATGGAGAAAACAAGATATTCCATGACAAAATAGATTTAAACAATATGTATCCACAAACCCAGCCATACAGGAAGTACTAGAAGGAAAACAAAATCCTGGGAAGCTAACTGCACTGAAAAAACAGAGGCAACTCTTAACTCCCCCAGAAGTATAATTCAAAGAGGGGAAACACACAAACATTACTAACGAAAATAACTGGAATTAACTACCACTGGTCATTAATATCTCTTAATATCAATGGAATTAATTCATATGTAAAAAGACACAGGCTAAGAGAATGAATATGAAAACAGGATCGAACCTCTGCTGGATACATGAAACACACCCCAACCTCAAAAACAGGCACTACCTTAGAGTAAGGGTTGAGAAAAGGTTTTCCAATCAAATGGACCTAAAAAACAAGCGGGAATATCTATCCTAATATCTAACAAAATAGATTTCAAACTAAATCAATCAGAAGAGATAGAGAAGACACTTTGCACTCAGAACATGAACAATCCATCAAGATGCAGTCTCAATCCTGATCATCTCTGCCCATAATACAAAGCTTCTATATATGTAAAAGAAATATTACTAAAACTAAAATCACACATCAAACCCCACACACTAATAGTAGGAGACATCAGCACCCCACTGTCTCCAATGGACTGGTCAACCAGACAGAAACTTAAGAGAGAAATAAGAGAACTAAGATGTCATGAATCAAATGGACTTAACAGACATCTATAGAACATTCCACCCAAACACAAAAGAGTACACCTTTTTAGCACCACATGGAACCTTCTCTAAAATTGATCACCTACTTGGTAACAAAGCAAATCTCCGAAAATACAAAAAAAAAAAAATGGAGTAACACCCTGGGTCTTATTGGATCACCATGGTTTAAAGTTAGAGTTTAACATCAATACTACTCACAGAAAGCCTAAAACCTCATAGAAATTGAACAGTGAACTACCTAACCACCCCTGGAAAAAGGAAGAAATAAAGAAATGAAAGATTTCCTTGAATTCAATGAAAATGAAGGCACTAGGTATCCAAATCTATCGGACACTATGAAATCAGTGCTAATAGGAAAGTTTGTAGCACTAAGTCCTACATGAAGAAAATGGAGAAAGCTCACATTGTGAGTTAATAACATACCTGAAAGCTGTAGAACCAAAAGAAACAGACACACTCAAGAGGAATAGAAGATAGCAAATAATCAAATGGAGGGCTAAAAATCATCAAAATAGAAACAAAGAAAACAATACAAAGAATCAATGAAACAAAGATCTGGTTCTTTGAGAAAATCAACAAGATTTTATCCAAACTAATCAAAAGGCAGAGAGAGACTATCCAAATTAACAAAATCAAAAATAAAAATGCAAACATAACAACAGATATTGAGGAAATTCAGTGAATCATTAGGTCATAGTACAAGCCTGTACTCCACAAAATTGGAAAAATAAAGAAATGAACAAATTTCTAAATAGATAACATATACCAAAATCAAATCAAGACGAGGTAAGCAATTTAAATAAACCTATAAACTGGAATATATATATATATATACTGTCATCAAAAACCTCCTACCAAAAAAGCCCATGGATGGATGATGGTTTGGTGCATAATTCTAACAGAACTTCAGAAAAAGTAATACCTATACTCCTCAATGTATTCCACATAATAGAAACAGAATGAACATTGGCAAACACTCAAAAGATTCACATTAACACCACAAAGACACTTCCTCAACAATATATATTGCAATACTTTTAATCATAGTCAGAACCTGGAAACAACCAAAAGAGAAAGGGGGGGGGGAGAAAAAGAGGAGAGAGAGAGAGAGAGAGAGACAGAGACAGAGAGAGAGACAGAGAGAGAGAGAGAGAGAGAGAGAGAGACAGAGAGGTGGAATCAGAGAAAATCCATGTAGCTCCCAAAGGAGAAACAAGCAGTTCTTTCTCATGGTGACATACAGATTAATAGAAGTGAGTTATGATATAAGAATTGCTAGGAATATGACTAAGCTACAGGCCAAGCTGTATTGTAATTAAAATTCTTTCTGTGTGATTATTTGAGTCTGGGTGACTGGAAATGAAAGAACAGTTTTCCTATTACAGAGTTGAAGGGAGAATCATGATTGAAATATAAAATGAAATTTTAAAAATTAGTAATTATTTTTTAAAAATGCAGGGCCCCCAAAGGCTTTTATACTTGAATTCTTAGTCACCACTGAGTGGCACACTTTGGGAAGGATAATGAGGTGTGCCATTGTTGGAGGGAGTGAGTCCCTGAAGCTGTCTCTTGAGATTTCAAAGAAACTAAAGCAGACTCTCTCTGTTTCTCTTTATGTGTGTGTCTCTGTCTCTCTGTTTCTCTCTCTGTCTATCTCTGACTCTGTCTCCCTCTCTCCCTGCTGCTTTTGTATCAGGATGTAAAACCCTTAGCTACTATTTTTATGCCATCTTGTCTACTTACCATGATGGCTTTCTGGAAGACCATCTTTGGTCTTCCAAAAGACTTCTAAAAATGTCTTTGGCTTTTAGTTTTCAAAAAAACATCCAAGCCAGGTTTTCAATCCCCTGCAAATATTTCTGTTTGTAAATCAAGATATAGCTCTCACCTATGTCTCCACCACCATGCCTGTTTGCTGTCATGTTCCCTGGAATGATGATAATGGCCTAAGCTCTGAAACTGTAAGCAAGTCACCAATCAATTTTTATTAGTGTTGTCTTGGCCATGGTCTCTCTTTATAGTAACAGAACCATAATTAATACAAAAGATAATGGTGGAAAAAAACTTTTTCAAGTAGAAAATATTTCCAAAGATTTTTTTGGCAGCATACCTATGTACAAAGATGTGCAGTATATAAGTATGAAATTATATCAAGGTTAACTTCTTAGAGAATTGCATTTTGAGTCCTTTCTTAAAGTTGTGTACAATGTGTAAAAACTCAAATATCCAAGGGTGTTCCAAGGAACATTCCAGAAAATTTTGGAAACTGTAAAGTCTAATTTGGCTTCAAGACATATCTAAATATGAAGGCAATAAAACTTACTTCTCAAAGACATGTAATTGTGAGATTAAGGAGAACTATGAATGCTTGTATATTTCCAAATTAATCAAAGTTAAACAAACAGATTCCCAGGTAACTTAAAATAATGAAATGATACTTTTCCTTTAAACATGAAGTTGTGTTTATCTCTTTTGAGAGAGAAGGGCTAAGGAGAAAAGGGGAAAACAATAAAGAACAAACTTGTATTTAAATAATCACACTTAATTTATCATTTTATTTGTTGAAATGGAAAAGGGAGTATTCAAATAAAAGAATAATACAGAAATGAAAAACTTGAAGATACATTTAATCAAGATTTAAATAGAAAACTTAAAGAAATTGATGTGGAAGAATGAGATAAAGAAATGGTGTCAGACCATGTGCAGAAATAAGTTTTGACTACAAGTCTTGTTACAAGGAGCTATGCATCATCCTCATCTATACATATCAGTAAAATGTTTGCTATGTTGCACAGCCATAGAGACTATGAAATAGAGAGGACTTTCCCAGATACACATAATCTATTTCCTCTCTCAAACTGACCATCATGAATCCATTCTTTCTTTTTTGGGAAATTAATCAGAAGAGGCTACATGATGATATTTGAATAAGCATTATACAGAGAAACCTGATGCCAAAAAAGACTTTTTTATATCAGTTATTTTGTAACATATTTCCTGCTAAGGATGTTTGTCCTCACTACCATCCCTTTTGATTTACATTGAAAAGAAATAGGACATTTTACCAAACCAAATAAGTTCAGGATTCTTGAGTTATGCCATCCATATTAGGATATATTGTATGAAAAAGTTTATGTTCAAAAAAAGTAAAATAGAAAACAATGAAGATTGTTCAAGATAAGAATGCATATAATAAGGAAAGTAGAAATTCTAGATTATAAATGATTCCATGCATTGAATTCCTCTGGGAGATAGAATAAACAATGGTTTCCAGTGACTTCAGTGGGCTACATAATGCTAGTTTTATTTCACTATGTACTTATTCTTTATTTCAGATTCAACAAAGGACATTTCACATGTTTTTATTTTTTGTTGTTTCAGCCAAGCATACTTAATGTGGCTATAACTAAATGGAAGTCTGCCAACTAAAATTTAATGGAATAATTAAAGCGTACTATAGTTTTTATAAAAGTGCAAATGAAGGTTGAAATACCTTTGTCTGGAACATTTCCAGCCCTAGGTACAAATTTTGATTTGCTCTTCTGGAAATCAGTCAGTTGCTGCTCCTTTTGTAGAATGATCATCTAGAAATAGAGAGCATGAAAGTTACATCCTACTTTTGTGTATGGTGGGCAACTGCACATCCTGTGAGTGGATGCATGAGGATGTATGGTAAAAAACTAGGCTCAGAGCAAACTTCCCTTCCTTTTTCTGAACTGTCCTGAACTGTGACACAGTTCTGAATTATTTATTACATTCTGTCATCTTTTCTAATGTATTTTTTCTTGTCCATAATGTACCATCACTATCACTTACTGGATCCACTCAAACTGCCTCTTAAGTACAACTTTCACTTCTAATCTTTTAATTTCTTCTTCTTCTTCTTCTTCTTCTTCTTCTTCTTCTTCTTCTTCTTCTTCTTCTTCTTCTTCTTCTTCTTCTTCTTCTTCTTCCTCCTCCTCCTCCTCCTCCTCCTCCTCCTCCTCCTTCTCTTTCTTCCCCTTCTCCTTCTCCTCCTCCTGCTCCACCATTCTCCTCCTCTTCATCTTTCTTCTTCTTATTCCAGCAAAATCTACCAAAGCACAGACTAAAGTTTCCCTTTGAGATGTATAGCTTTCCTCTGTCTTCACCTATAAATTACAAACGCTTATAATGTCTTAACCTCTGTTCCACTGCCAAGCAGAAATAGTAAAAGTTTACCCTACCTATTGGTGTGGCTCTAGATATCTTCAGCTTCTCTCCTTTGACTGAATTTACAACTTGTACTTTTCTTTCTTTCTTGGATTCTCTTCAGTTATTTCCCTCGTTTAAGGGACAGTCAGTTTTCTTCATCAATCTTTATCTTACTCTTATTTATCTCAATCTTTAACTCAGAAAAGTCTCCTTTGCCCCAACGGTCTTTATATATATATATATTCCTGCAACCATTCCTGCTCTATCACTGCTTCTTTAGTAGTTCTTTCTAAATATTTTCTCCAGGTCCACGCCCTACAATAAGTTCCGCAGCCCCAGACTGTATCTGTCTGTTCATCAAATGTCAGAACTTATACTAATGTACAAAGCATTTTAAGAAATTAACAGTTTCATATTGGATTTATATGCTTCAAACAAACATGTATGAAAACTTCAAAAATAATGTGCCATAGAGAACCAAGACTTTTTTTTTTTTTAACTAGTTAAATTGATGAGCCTTAAAAATGTATCAGTAATTACCTAAGATTATTACTAGCTATGGTTGTTTTAAGTGGATGCTGAATTGCAGATATCATTATCTCAGAATGTTAATGAGCTGTGGTTTGGGGCAGAATTAAGGTATCAATGTGTCTGTAGAGGAGGGGAAAGTCAAATGATATCTTTTTATTTAGGAATGAAAGTTTTGACTTTATAGTCACTTGAGCACTGGATCAAACCTTTTACTCAATACTTATTTTGTGAAAATTCTGTTGTCACTGAACTATTCACAGTTTCAGTTTCCTTATATATGAGCTGAGTGGCATTCAAAGTACCAAAAAAGAAACTTTATCTAGCACATAAATCAATATCGATTGCATAGATTTATTACTGTAAATAGATGTTCTAAACAGAACTTTAAATTTGATAGAACACAGCTTATATTCTTGTTCCACTCTTAATAACAAAGTTCACAGTTTGCAACAGGCACTGACCCAATAGAATACAAAGATCACCATGGTTTCTTTGTTAGAGAGCACAAGCTAAGAAGAATGGCAGGAACTTTGACCTGATGACCTTTGGCATAGTCTTCACCAGCTTTGCCAAGAATTTTCCCATCCAAAGATTGGAATTACAAAATAAAAGGGTATACAAACTCACAAGAATAGCCTATATGAACCCAGTCAAATATATTGTTGAAATAGGAATATTACATGTGGCTTTTTAATCTACAAATTTTAAAATATTTTTCATGTAAAAATAAATTAAAGTGAGGATTCTCACTACACATTAAAAGCAAACCAAATAGGAATACATAAAACCAAGCCAATAATACATGACCAGGATATTCTAAAAAAAAAAAAAAAAAAAAAACTGTTTAGCCAAGCCTAACCAAAATGATACATACCCATATATAGGCCATAACCAAAGCATAATACACAATTTGGTTTGAGGTGAGGGAGACAATACCATAAAACATCACTCCTTTGTTGAAGAAATATTTATCTTGGGCTTATAATGTGTCCAAAAAATTTATTAAGTGAAAAATGTAAAATAGCAATAACAATAAACACATAAGAGCAGAACAGTCCACATCCCTGAAGCTAATGGAGCTTGGATTTTTAGTACAGAATCAGCCGACAAGGAACTATACTAAGACAGAAAAAAATCAGCTCACACATATTATAATTCTATATGATAGAAATGCTAAAAGAATAGCATAGTGACATAGCAGTGAGGAATTAGTGCAAGCATGGAACGTCAGAGTTCAATAAGGAAGTCTACCTTAGTAAGTGCTATTTGAACTGAAACATAAGTGAAGAACAGAAAAATATCTATTCAAACATCCAGATTGAGGAGTAAGAGGAGAACTGGGATAATGAAGCATAGCAGAGGGTTAGCTCAGGGCTAGGTGAAACAGAAGTGCTGGAAGGAAGGATGGAGAAAAACATGAAGAAGATTTCCATTGGAAGAAACGAGAAGCAACTATGTGTTATCTTAAGGTAATGAGAAGTTGTCAGTCTAATTGTGACCGTGACGTGTTCTGAATTATTCTGTGTCTGTGTCCGAGTTCATATGTATGTGCAGACATGTATGTTTAGTGTATGTAAGTGGGCATAGAGACTTGTTTGTGTGTGTACAGGTATGAGAGCCATGAAATGTATTACGGTTAAAGAGTCTTGTGTGTCAGTTGGCCCTCACGTCTTTTTTTTTTTTTTTAAGCATAGTACCTTGGTGTTCACTGCTGTAAATGCCAGGTGAGTGAGCTTGCAGTTTCCAGCACTGTCAGATTTTTTAAAGCTGGAGTTGTAATAGCCCTGACATGGATGCTGGGCACCAGAATCAGGTTCTCTAACACAGTACTATAACCCCTTAACTGCTGAGCCATCTTTCCAGCTCCAACAGAACTTTTTAAACAGTGTAGCAATAAATCCAAACCAAAATTTAAAATACTCACTGCTACTGAATACTGACTACCATATATGAGCTTTGTGATTCTTTTACACTACCTGCTATGAACCTCAATATCATTTCTTGAAAAATATCAGAATCCCTACGTGCTTCACGACACACCCATGATGAAACTCTATGAACCTAGGGGGACAGCACAACACAGTTCCTCCCCCACACTCAGCGACAATAATATGCTTATTATTTTTAACCTAGTCACAGGAAAGCTTTACCAGCTTCAAGCCACCAAATTCTGTCTTCCAAGGCCACCTTTCACTTCTTGTGAAGGGCAAGTCCTAACTTGACATTTGCATCTTGTTTCCTAGGTTTCCCCAGCTGGGACCTTCACATCAAGAAAACCCATCTTTGAAATGAAGGGTGATTTAATGTTCTCAAGCACAGCTGAACCCCCTGCCTGTAATTTCCAAATATTTTTAGAATGAACTGTGCTCTGTAGATTCTGCCCAGTGTGCAGACATAATGAGTCAAGGAACCTGTGCAAATATCAGAAATTTGAAGGTGTATGAGTTTATCAGAAAATATGGTTGAATGAAAATTTGCACTAAGGTAAAAGAGATTTTTCATTGTTTATTCATCTTCATCTGTCTTCTTTCCATTGTCAGATTTCTGAGTTAGAATACTTAAATACAGTGAGCAATTAACATAGAATTCTAGAAACTACAAAAAGAAGAAAAAAGTAGAGGTCAAGGTAGATCCTAAAAATAACTCATTACATTCCTGTGTTTTATGGTGTAACCTTAAACAACTTTTGAAGTAAAATGTTTATTACTTTATGAGACCACTTGTACCTTTTGGGCTAGCTACAGTTGCTTATAATTGTTATTCTTGTAATTGTAGTCTTTTGTTTGTTTGTTTGCTTGCTTGCTTTGTAATACAGATAATATTACATCTCTCTGTAGGCTGTGTCTATTTGGTGATATATTTTCAACGCCATGAATCCTTTGACTTTGAAATATATTTGAATTCAGTTATAGTTGAAAATCAAACACACAAATAACTAAAACCAAACCCCAGAAAATTTAAGTATTCAAAGTAATGAAGATAGGCTGTAATAATTACACTTCAATGTGTCTGCATAACCCTGCTCTTGAATTCTGGCACAGTTCCTGTTAACACAGTTGAAGTTAGGTTAAACTTGTATCAGAAACTTCACACTCATGCTGGATATTGCATTAGTAATAGGAGAGAGAGAGAGAGAGAGAGAGAGAGAGAGAGAGAGAGAGAGAGAGAGAGAGACAGAGAGAGAGACAGAGAGAGAAAGAGAGAGACAGAGAGAGAGAGGAGAGAGAGAGACAGAGGATAGAGACAGAGGAGAGAAAATATCTGTGCGACTCTCTATACGTGTATGCTTCAAATCATAACAAAATATAAGAAAATGATTTTCACTTTCCTTCTGCTCCCAATTTTCACTGTTAATTGCTCACGAGGATCTTTTATGCCAATCATTTCTTCCTTTTAATTACCCATTTCAGCCCTGTGGACCACTGATTAACTCAATGAGACTTATTTTACCCACTCACTGATCATTCCCCACCTACTTTCCAAACACTGTGGAAGTTATGCAAATAGTAAAACTTTCATCTAGGTTAAAAAATACTGAATAAAATATTTTACACAGGGCAGGACTCAAGTCACTCAGAAGGAAAGTATGTTTAAGCTTCTAGTCATTTATTTATAAATTATTTGACAAATTTTTATTCAGCAACCATAGATATCATAATCACTATGGTAAATGCAACTATGAGCATAAGTAAACCATATTTTCTTGGTATTTTAGCTAATGTGTAGGAGAAATACACTTATTGAGCTGGGTAGTGGTGCCTTCATTCCCAGCACTTGGAAGCAGAAGCAGGTGGATCTTTGTGAGTTTGAGCCCAACCTGGTCTACAAGAGATAGTTCCAGGACAGCTAGGCCTATAACACAGAGAAAACCTTTCTTGAAAAACCAAAGAATAGAAAGAAAGAAAGAAAGAAAGAAAGAAAGGAAGGAAGGAAGGAAGGAAGGAAGGAAGGAAGGAAGGAAGGAAGGAAAGAAATATAATTGTCAAGTAAGAATAAACGTTATTGATATATACCCTAATTTATTTGTATGATATAAAAGTATTCTGTGGAAATATTGATTGTGATAATCAGTGAACAATAAGCTGTATTCTTAGGAAAATAGTTAAGAAGGGATGGTAATGTGCCTCTATGATAATTCATTCTTGATTGTAGGAAACTTTATGTTGTTTGAGCCATTGTCCTGATAGAATAGTATGTGGAAATGATGGAGACCCATAAAGCCTTTATGTCAGCAGAACACTAACAACATTCTAGTGCCACTCTAGTTACCACATTTGGTGTTCTGAGGGATGTAGAGATGTGTCATCAATTAGTAGTGCCTTGGTTCAAAACCATTTCTGAAACTAAGCAAGTTAATTGGATTTTAAGTAGTTCCCTACATATTTTTAATCATTTTATTGTATTTTATGATGTAACTCTCTAACAATAAATTCCAGAGTAAAATTTTTCCTAAAACTATTTGAATAGTGTTCCTTTTTCTTTCTATGTCAATTGTTTTAATTCTTTTCCAACTTCCAGAATGCAGTTGGGAAAGCACAGTTTATTTCATTAATCTGAATTCTAAGGCCTGATGTTAGAAGTCCTTATAACACAGTTCTCTCAAACTGAGTGATGTGATTCCTTTTTATGTGTGAAGTATTTTTATCATCTATGTAAAATAATGGGTTTATTTATTTTATACATTAGAAACATACTCAAAGTTTTTCTTCAAATAAATGAAATAATCTAATTATCTCTGTCCTGTGAATTTGTGACTTTATCTCAGTTGCCATTGTATCAGTATACACACAGATTAAGATAATAATTATATTTTGTTATTTCTTTCTTTTTTGTTTTGTTTTGTTTTGTGGAGTGGGTAAGTATTAGCTCTTTATTACAAAGGTGAACACCACATCTAGGTTGAGATACTGTCAATGGACTGAAGATTTGTCACACTTTATTTTTATAAGAAAGCCTCTATATGCTCAAGAACCATTTTCTAAACTTCATTAATAAATAAAAAATAAAGAGCCTGCATATGAATAAATGATGAAAGTATCTCCCCTGGTAATGTTTTAAAAGTTTCTAAAAATAGGTCCTGACTTTATATTCAAACTTAATGTAGTTAGAAGAGGCACTAAGGATGCCTTTCTTTTGCATGTTTACTAAGAGAAGGAGGATACAGACAGACAGAAACCCCAAGACCTGTGACAGAAGACATTTACTCTATGAAGATCATTTATCCAGGGAAGATTATTTAGAGAACTTTTCTTGATTGTTGTAGATTGTGTAGTGTAACCACGGCACAAAATTTATCGACATAAATGCAGCAGATACGGCTTTCTGGACTAGAGCAGATCACTTTAATATGTTAATATATCATCACTGTTTCAAGGATATGCTTCTATTATTACTCATATACCACAGGAAAGTGTTTACATATCTTTCTCACTACTAGCTTGTGAGGCTTTCTTCAGACCTGGCTGAAGCCATGTCTGCTTTATCTTATGTTCCCAAACCTACTATACTTTTAGTCATGAAATATAACACGAAGATTCAAGAATTACCAAACTCTTCATTATAACAAATATGATGTACCAAGACTTATTCCTAGGACCTCATAGGACTCCATCCATGACAAGCCTAAATGGAAATTTCTACAATCTTATTTCATTGTTGTCTTTAACTGAAGGAAATCAATTTTAGTTACTATATTGTAATTAAAAATGGAACAGAAAGAAGTATGAGTTTCAGGCAGAATTTGAGTTCTTGCCACATCTTTTGGCTCTTACTTTGAAGAAGCTATGTAGCTTCCCAGATTTTCTATTATGAAACTTATAAAAGAGACAATGAAACTAGTGACATATAATATATTCTGATTATGGTTTCTCCTTCACAGACTCCTCTGAGATTCCCCCTCCCTCTCTCCCATTATAATCCCATCCTTTCTGTCTCCCCTTAGAAAACAAATTGACATCTAAGAATAATTATAAGGAGCTGGAGCAATATCTCGTTGGTTAAGAGCACAGGCTGCTGTTCCAGAGGACTAGAGTTCAAGTTCCTATCCCCACTTGGCAACTCGAGACTATAATTCCAATTCCGGAAGTTCCAAAACCCTCACACAGAAATACAGCCCAAACACCAATGCACATAAAGTAAAAATAAATAAATTATAAAAAGAAGACAGTAATATAAAATAAAATAAACTGGAATAAGACAAAACAAACAGAGGAAAAGGAGACAGGGTAAAATCTTGAGAAGCATATGCAGACGCAGATACACACATGTTCATAACACAAGAACATATTTTGAGCTACTCATTCCCTATTTTAAAATTCTTTCTTAAGATGTCTGTTTATTTTCTCATGAGAAAGAGAAAGTGAGAGAGCAAGAAAGGATGTAAATTTGAGTAGATTGAGGGTGGGAAGGATCTGCAAGTTAGGAAACAGGAAAACTTATAATCAGGATATATTCCATAAAAGAAAAACATTTTCATTAAGAATGGAATATACACAAAGTATTCATAAATAAGATAATCATTATCACATTGATAAGAATGTAAAACAAGCTAAATGTCAATAAGAAAAAATTAAGTGTATTGGAATGTTTGTGTAGAATAGCATATTCTAAAGGCATTGAAAAGTTTTATTATAACAAAGATGAAGAAAAAGACACTGAATTGCTATCACTGATTCCTTGGATTATGACAGTTTTTTTACATTATAATTTATTTTTAAGTTTTATTTCATATTCACATATGTGTGTCTGTGTCTGTGTATATAGCAGACACCCACAGAGACCAGAAAATGGTATCATATCTGCTGGAACTAGCATTAGGATGGCTGTGAGATTATAGATGTGAATGTTGGTAACCAAACTTATGTCCTCTGTAAGACCAATATACACTCTCAATCACTGAGCCAAGTCTCCAACTCTATGACTTATATTTTCTGCATTTTATTTACTTTAGGAGTAACATACATATATACTATTACATAAAATAAGAGAAATATCTCTTTTATTTTTACATTTTATTTATAAATTTTATAGAATACTGTTAAGAAAAAATGTAGTGAAGTTTATAGAGAGTAGAGAATATATAAAGACCATGATAGTGATGCTAGTGTGTTAAACACTTTATGCTTAACATATTTAATATATTTGTTTTGTAAAGTTACTTTTACACTTAGTGTATATTAGTTTTGCAAGTGGAGGAATATAACAGATATATAATTGAAACATAAGTGGTAGTCTTTAAATAATGTTAATGCTATCACCCAACTAAAGATATTCATAATTTAGGTAAAGCCTTTGCTAATCAGGCTGAGTGAAAATGGTTCTTCATCTTATTCAGTACTTTCTTTGTCCTGTTCTCATTAAAACTTTCCATATTAGACCATGGAATATGGGGTAACCTAACTATATGTCCCTGGGTGATGGTGCCTCATGTTTGGCTCTGGAATAATCTCTTATCTTTGTTGATGTGAGACTTGTGTCTTTGTGTAGACATAATTAGCTACAGAGAATGGATTAATACTGGTTATAAAAGTGAATAATCTACAGCTATGTGTTAGATATGCCTACATTATTGAAATGTAATTTACTAATTAATGTACTAATATATGTTAAGTCTGTTGTGTAATTTGAAAGTAGGTTTGGAAGACCATGAGGAAAGTTAATGCCTAATGAGAAGGACAGAGGAGTGATGGACTCTTTTGTTTTTTCTGCCAACCGCATACTTTGGGATGGGAATGAACATTATAAAAAAATGATGAAGAATGAAACAATTCTTGTGTGTGAAAGAAATATCAATTAACATTATTTATAACATTTGCATGTTCCGGACAGATGCTACTTCTACACTTAATCTAATGGCAATAACAGTGATTTCCATCCCGATATTTTAAATAAGGTATAATATCTTCAATTATCTCAAGATACAGTGAAAATCCATCAAGGATTACTGGAACACAGTTAAATGTCATACCTAATAATTACAAAAACAAATGTGTGTAATAGGTAGTATATGCCATTGAATTAAAAGGATGACTTTTAAATTGCCATTTCATGGAGGTTTGGAACTGCTAATTTGGGAACTGAAGGATCAGGCAAATATATATGTATCAAAAATGGAGGCAGAAAGAGATATGCTTGTGATGGGGAGAGATTGAGAGCTGGTGGCAAAAGCTGTTAAGCAGAGAACACCTTGCCACTTATTATAGTTACGATAACTTGCCTTGGCTTAGTCTCTATTTTAATGTAGATGTCTAAGAGTGAGTGGGTGATTGAAGGAGTAGGAGAGAGGTTATGTGTCTTCCTGCGGCAAGATGGCAATTGAATGACTACCAAGCCCTTCCCCTGTGATGCTAATATATGCATTCATTGTTCCACCCTCTTTTCTAGTAATAGTAAACAACATTTGTCACCTGTAACAGACTACTTTTCACTTCCAAACTGATGGTGAGCTGACGTTTGTATTTCAAGTACCAAAGCTCAGGATTCAGAGGCATAAGGCTCAGAGAAGATATATGTGGTGGGTGGAAAGAGAGAATAAGGTTCGCATGTAGGTTTCAGAAAATCCTTCATAAGTCTGCCCTCAATGACAGGAGATGGCCTAATGCCTCATTAATTCCCACCAAGATGACTGTGATGTATAGTCTCCTTTCAATCTGAAACTAACTAATGCAGTTTAAAAAAAGACTAATTTGCACATGTTTAATGCATCATTATGCTATTATAGTCTTTCAACAAGAGATTTAATAACAAATTAACATTTCTTTAAATAAAACAATCACTTTCTTCCAAAGTGCCCAGATACCACAATTATTTTTTGTTTTGAGTGCAGTAGGTGACAAGAGAGAACATTTGGTGCTCCAGTCAGGGTAGAAATAACCATGTGAGGGCCTTCTATTTATTTCATGATTAGTCACCTAAGGGATAATATCACCCCAATAAGGAAGAATTCTCAGAAACAAAAGGACAGTTGAAGTAACAGTGAGCAGATCAAAGCCCCACCCCACCCCAATCCCCCAACCCATATAAACACACACACACACACACACACACACACACACACACACACACACAAATCCCCTAAAGGTGAGTTTTATCAATTGGTTATGATGAAACGAGAAAAGCAGTTAAATAGAAAGGGTTTTTTTTTTTTTGATAAAAAAATTACTTTGGTTAAGAATCAAATATCAATATTTCATAATAAAACAACATCAGTTACCATTGTATTGGTGATGTAAGAGGCTTACTATAAACATGATAATAAATGGATGTATTTTCAACTCAATAATTCTTTGTTAAATACCTGTATGATTTGAGCCATGAATGCATCTTGAATGTATTCCTTACAAGTTTAAACACAGAATATAAGCACATGAACTAAACACAGTGTATAATGTACTAAGTATTAAATTGTAGTAACAACCTGTTTTGACAGAAAAGAATGTACTAATCCAAATGAGATATTTAGAGAAATGTGTGTGCACAAGATGAAGTTTAGACTGGGTCTTTTATTTAAAATATATACATATTTTAAATCTAGGAACCACAAATAAAAAAATATACTGTATTTTTCTTGCTAAGATTGGTTTGGCTCACTTAATATGATTGTCTCCAGTCTTCCCCTTTCCTCAAAACTTTATGATCCTTTGTGGAAAAACAAAATAAAATGAAACAAAACCAATCAACAAATGATGACAAAATAATCCTTTAAATTAACTATATATGTCACATTTTCTTTAGCTATCCCTCTGCTATTAGACATCTAGACTGCTTACAAATCTCAACTGTTATAAACAGTGCTTCAGGGGACATTCGTATGTCAGTGATATGTTGAATTGAAATCTTTTGGGTAAATACCCAGGAGTTGTATACCTGAATGATGTGGCAGGTGAACTCTTAGTTTTTTGAGAAACCTCCAGACTAATCTCCATAGTAGTTAGTCTAACTTATACCTCCCCTACCAACAGTGTATTAGGGTATTCATACACATTATTAGCAGCTGAAGTTTGTGTTATTGGTGACTGACCTTCTGAATAAAATAAAATGGAATCTTGATTTAATTGTGGGTTGTATTTCTGTACTTAGTCTTTAAGTGTAAAGAATGTCTGCAAGGAATGAATAAAAGTATATATGTGACCCAAACTGAAGAACAACCTAAGAAAATATGCAGTAGTTATATGTAAAACTTAAGGGACAAAACACACAAAAAAGTGATACTCTTTTTCTGGGTTGCTGCAATATAGTATAATAGGTGGGTGACTTAAAACACAAACGGATTTCTTACATTTCTGAAAACTGAGGATTTCAAAGTAAAGTTGCTTACAGATTGGGTGTTTGGGGTTGGCCTCACTTCCAATTTCTAGGCAGCCACCTTCTTCCCTTTGGACCTTCACATAGGAGACATAGAGGGGATTCATTCTTGCAGAGTGTCTTTTATTGGAACTCTAGTAACATTGATGATGTTTTCACTGTCCTAAAGCCACTATCTTGCCACTGACTTCTTACTATGATGTCGGGATTAACATCTTCACTTGAATGTTTGTCTCTAACAGCTGTCTTCCTGAATACTCATCTTTTCTCAATCCGGAACTTCAAAGCTTATTAATACATGGATTTGACTTCTTTTTGTTATAGGAGCATAGGAGAAAAGTAAATCACTTCCATTGATTATGGTCAAAAAGAAAATCACAAGATATACTGTATTGGAGTACACAGCACGTAAGGCTGCAATCCATCATGTCTGACAGTCTTTTCTCTCTGGGCTGGGCAAAAAATGTAGGATTCCCTTTCCAGCAGTACTGTCTCCCTACCTGGGTAGTGTTTTTAGGCCTAGAGGCCTGACCTTATCAGAAGCTGACCCTAAGCCTGGATGCCTATCTCATGCATTAACTTTGACATAGATCCCTGCAAATATTCCTCTCCTGATACCTATTTGATAATTAGGTTTTGTGCTCCAAACGCTACAGCAGGACTGACTATGTTGCCCATTGCAAATTAGGTGATGTCTCAGCTTGGGGGTGCCATCCTATATATTCTCCTTACTATTCTGGAATATAGCTGAGCTGTAAAAATGAAGCAGGCTCCTGGAAAGCTATTTCCATAGCAAACCTTGTTCCTTGCTTCTACACTCTCCTCCCTCATGGACTGGTTGGTCATTGATACCAGTGGAGGAGAGACATCCACACTACTAAATACAGTTTCTGTTTAGCACTACAGCTATTATGTTCCAATTGAAAAGAAAATATTGGTATTAACTTCCTATAGTTAATCATCTCATAGTAAGACAAATTATAAAATATTTCACCAATGTGTATTTTTATGTCTCCCTTCCCTATTCTTCTTAACACTCCCTTTTATCATTAATTGCTATTGTATGAATATATGTATATATGTATGTATATGTATTTTTGTATTTTTATACATACATATTCCCAATATAACCTTCTTAGTCTGTACAATGTTATATGTATATGTTTTCATGGCTGATCATTTGGTATTGGAAAACCATTGGTGTATTCTGCCCTAGGAAAGACTATTTCTCCCACTCAGCATTCCTTAGTAATTCCTGGTGTAGGGTTGAGACTTTCAGGCATATCTCTTGCCATCCTTGTTTAGTTTATGGTTGGGCAGTTATATTTGTGATTCTTTATAGGTATAGCTTCAGACATTACTGGGAGACATTATCTCTCAGAAAACTCAATGATCTTCTGTCCATTACAATCTTTCTGTCTCATCTTCTATAATGTTTTTAGCAAAGTACAAGTGATCTGATAGAGGAAATAGGAAAAAGAGGAACTTTTTATGAAGTGGGGGGAGTGGCAAATATAATATAAGAAGGCTCAAACAATAAATATGATATCTGTAAAGGACATAAGGAATCATACTATCAACTGTATGTATATCTATATATATCTATATCTATCTATCTATCTATATATGTGTGTGTAGATAAATATGTAAATTGATAACCACTTGTAACTGAAAAATTAGTTTTCTCCAGGGGAGCCTCATTAGGAGAACAAAATACTCTTAATTGTAGGCCATATACCCGGCAATAGATTTCCAAGAAAAAAGAATTCAGTGGCATCTTTAGAGATCTGTTTTCTCATAATGTGCCAAGCTTTATGTCTTTTTGCTATTGTTTTGGTTATTTATTTTAATCTTTATTTTTACTTTTATATTTGTTCATTTATTTATTTTACTTTTTGCAAATACTCCTTATAAGTTTTATGTATATCTTACTACCTCTTGCTTTGTGTTTTTATGGCATTCAAGAACTAGTGTGTCTTTAAGTCTATTTCAGGTTTTTTTGTCTTTTTTTTCGGTTATTCTCCTTTTGTTTGTTTTGTCCTATTCCAAATTGTTCTTTGGTTTATTTTGTTATTATCCATTAGACGTTTCTTTGTTTTCTAAGGCGAGACAAAAAAAAAGATAGTTCTAAATGGGAGAGGAGGTACAGAGGAACTGGAAGGAGTAGATGGAGGGCAAACCATGATCAGAATATAGTGTAAAAGAACATCTATACTCAATAAAAGAAAAAATATCCATGTAATTTAGTGTGTGAATAAACATACTGAATTTTTCTCATCTGGCCTGATAAGTTCCCTCTGACTGTCAAAGACAACCTTAAAAACAACAAAAACAGCAACAACCACAAACAACACCCGTTATGAGAATTCTTTTAAGCTCTTAGAGTTGTAGAAGAGACTCACCAAACAACCTATTGCTATGGACTGTGCTGGAAGGTAAGTTCCCAGTGTTGTAGATATCATACACTTCAGAAACAGGGCACATAGCCCTCTGAGCTGGAACTGACCTGAGCGCCTCTTCCCTGAAGATTAGCTTTCATGGTATCAAAAGGCCATATGCAAGCTTCCGAATGAGGGAGGAAAGTAATAGTCTTACCTAAGTATGATGTCCATGAAGCACAGTAATGACCAGCATGATACAATAAAACTAAAGATACATTAGTGCCATACATTCCTTCACAGAAGCCAATAGTTCTATAATTGGAAGTAATACCCACTCAACAATAGGAAGACCATACCCAATACAAGAAACCGAGCTAACTAATCAGTGTGAGAAAATCATGGATACTGGAGAATCTACAAACAACAGTTTATGAAACTAAAACAATCAATGACAACATTCTAAATATTTGTATTTATACTCACAAATAAGTGTAATCTTTCATAAAGGAAACTTACGTTTGCAACTGACAGAGATCAGTACAGAAAACCACAACCAAACACAATGCTCACTCTGTGGTAGAGCCCAGGCTAAATGGATACAAAGCAAGCACTGCTGCATATAACAGATACTTTATAGCAGCCTAAATAGTCCAAACCTGGATTCAAGTCTGAAGAAGAAAAGAATTTTAGAAATTACCAGTTTATGAAGCAGATTCAGGGTATAATAAAGATATTTTAATACAAGCTGAAGCACAAAACTTAAGAGAAAGATAGAGGCTCAGAAGACATTAAAATATCCAAGAGTGTGGGTGAGAGTTGCTCTCAGAATTGTCATAATGATTAAGTCATAACCAAGGGTGAATGCTGGCTCCTCAAGGTAGCAGCTTCTTGCTCATATTTTTGAATGGTAACTATATTCAGGATTTTGTTAGGATTTCAAATTAAAGTTTTTAAAGGAATGCTAAGAAGATTAAAAGGAATAATTGATTAAAAAGAGTACACGTCAGGATACAGAAAGCAGAAAATTTACTGGTCTTTTTTGACATTCTCTTAGGATGTTTGGGGAAAACTGTGAATCCCTACTCAAGGCAATCTACATTTTAGTCTTAAACTGGGCATTTTATTTCTTTTACTTAGAGTACCTATGAAGTTGGAAAATTGTCTCAATGGTTAAGAAAACTTGCTTTTTTCAGGAGATCTGGGTTCCATTCCTAAAACCAACATGGTGAGTTAAAACAGTCTGTAACTCCAGTTCTAGAATATAAAACACTCTCTCATGATCCCCATGGGTGCCAAAAATGCGTTGCAAACACATAAATGAAAAGAATTTTCCAAATTTAGAATATCTATGTATGAGTGCTATGGTCGTCATCTTCACAGCAATGTTGCTAATGATACTGTAGTCTCTCTTCTCATATAGTAAAAGGCTCCAAGATGAGCAAGAATGTTTCCCTCCTCATGTTCCCAGATTTCCTTCTCTTTTTTTACCCTTCCTCGTTTTCACATGCATTTCCTCCCTTAAACATCTTGTTAAAAATAAACATGATGGTTTGGGGGGAGTTTTACTTTAATGTTGTATTTAAAATTATAATCTGGAGTAAATTTTACTATATTAATTAGTCTATTAATAACAACACATTCTTTCATTGTCACTCACACACTGCTTTGTCTTAAAGAAGATCCACAATTATTTCTGAGAAAAGACTATTTCAACTGACAGCGGAACAATGCCTGTTGTTAATATCGTTCCACATCTGATGGATTTCTCCCACCCATGATATACTTTGAAAGTTCCTGGAGTGAACTTTGATTTGTCACCTTGGGAACTAATGAAAGAAGAAATAAATCTTGAAAATGCCTGACATCCGTCTTTTTTGGAAAAGAGTAAAGAAATCAAATGAGTAAATAACACGTCCATCAATATTCAGTGTCTACATGCACACCCTGAACTTTGAAGAACATCTGTCTTCCTGCCATTAATGATGCTGTTCCAGATGTGATCTAAATATGTTTGCAAATGGGGAGCAGAGAGGTTAGCACAATTTATACTGCAGACAGTTGGCAGTTATCAAAGCTATTTTTATTTCTT
>NW_026068178.1:431278-441779 GCF_014885135.2 Alexandromys fortis | reverse complement strand
AATTCAAAAGTGATCTGGCACCCTGGAATGATTTGTTTCTAGTGGCATTAAAACAAGTATAAAACTTTTGCCTTTGACTTTGCTCTGAGGTTTATCTTTTTTGTTTAAAGAAAGATAAGATTGTAAAGTAGGAAGATTATGAATTTTAGAAATAAACATGAATTTAAAGGCTGGATGATTAAGAAGTATTCATGCAGTGGTATGAACATTTATCCCATTAACATCTTATATAACTTTCGAAAGGATATATTCATTAATATATAATAGGGGCTAGAGAAGTGGCTAAGTGATTGTGGGAAATAATGTTCTTCCAGGGTTTGTGAGATGTGTTGTCAGCCTATAATTTGTGGAACTCAACTCTATATCTGGAAGGGCCCTCTGATTTTGGCCTTCTAAGGGCATATGCACTCATATGCACACACATATACACATACATAAACAGAGAAAGAGAGAGAGAGAGAGACTCACACATAGATACATTTTAAAATAAAATAAAAATCTTGAAGATGTATAAGAAAAGTCATTCTTTACACTATGTATTCTAATTATTTATGTATATGGAACAGGACTTATATAATCTTTATATTTCTCTAAACATTCCTGATACTAATTTATATTCCAATTTTAAAAGTGAGAAAAGTCAGAGCAAAGTAATATTATATAATAGAACAAAAACTCAAGCAAGTGAAAATTGCAGTTTCTCCAACATGTATTGTAATCGTGATTCAAAGTAGCTACACCATATAGAGTTTTGTTCATCATTGTACCTGCTGTGCCTAGAGACATGTTGAGCTGGTCACCAATAGCATCAAGATCCACAGCAACATTTGTTGCGTGCTTACTAAGTAACTGACATTTTCTAGAAAAACTACTGTCGTAAATCATTCACCATAATCATACATGATTGATTATTTTAACTCACAGAAATGACTGCTCATTCTTAAAAGTCTGAGGCACAAATCTGATGGTATTTGTTGTTCTGATTTAATTTGATAGTCTCTAACACACATTTCAAATGCTTATTGAATGAGCAATTACTTCTATTTTATATTTTGTAAATAGCAGTTTTATTGAGATATAATCCAGCTACCATAAAATTCTTCATTTTAAAGAATTATCTATTCTCACATGTTACATCTCCACTCTAGTATCTACTCTCTCCACCTCTCCCAGCCCCCACCTCTTTCTTCTTACTTGGAAAATGACAATTGTCAATAATATTTGCAAACTTAATGAAATCCATAAACCACAATTCTGTGAAACTCAGTAACATCACATTTACATTTTATGAGGTTGTCACTGCTAGGTAAAGTTTTTGCAGTGTCACCAAGTTTCTATTCAGCAAATGATAGGTCAGAACTTCAAATGGTCACTTTCTTTGTGTTGTGTTCTCTGAAATCTGAATGGTCTTATTAAAATTTCTCATGTGGTAATGTTTGGTAAGCATAAACTTATGTTTTTCTTGAGACCACACATTCCTTCATTTACTATAGCAACTTGCGAGTAAATATATTCACTTCATTTCTAGATAGTGGTACAAGGTATAGGACTGAGTCACTGGATGTTCAACAATTTTCTAAAAGCTCTTTGCAGAAAGTGCTGCAAGAGAGACTTGGTGCATTAAAATTCAAATATATCTTTCTGGCAGCAAACTATCTCTGAGCCCTGGGAAGCCTGAGTCTGGGTGAGCCAGGGTGTAATGAAGCCCTGCGTTTCATGCCATTGACTCCTGCATGTCAAGCACCACATTCATAATAGTAGATGCAAGTGACTGGGCCCGTCTCTCCTTCACTAAATCAAAACTGTTTCGCAGGGGAATATGGCATCAGGGATAAAGGAATAATAACATTCTCTTTTCCATTGTAGAAAAACAAGGTTGCGCATGATGTTAATTCTCAAAGAAAACAACTGGAAATGCTGCTGGAACATAGTGAGATTATGCCCAGTCATGCAACATCACAGGTGGATGATTATACACATTGCTGTATTTTCCTTCCCACACTTCTCCCCTTCTCTCTCCCTCACTCTTTCTCCCTTTCTCTCTGCCTCCCTCATCTTTCTCCCTCCCCCTCCCCCTCCCCCCTCCCTCCCTCCCTCTCTCTCTCTCTCTCTCTCTCTCTCTCTCTCTCTCTCTCTGTGTTCAGAACACTAAAGTAGTTCTGCCAGTTCACCCCAATTACTGCTGTGCACCAATCTGGTCACTATTAACTAAAACCGAGAGGCAAATTAACTGAGCTTAAATTTATATAACAAGACCTTTGTCACTTCCTTCAGACAAGGATGGCTGCAGGAAGAGATAAACTGTAATGAAAAACCAAGTATTTTCCTCTCAACCTTTCTGTTCTGTCTCACTGAGGGTTTCTATTGCTGTGACAAAGCACCATGACCAAAAGCAAGTTGAGAACAGGGTTTATTTAGTGCCACTTTCACAGCACTGTTCATCATAGAAAGAAGTCAGTGCAGGGACTAAAATAAAGCAATACGCTGGAGCCAGGAGCTAAAGGAGAAGCCATGGTGGAGCACTGTTTTTTGACTGGCTCCTCATGGCTTGCTCAGGCTGTTTTCTTGTAGAACTCAGGAGGACCATCTGAGGAATAGCAGCACCCACAGTAGGTTAGTCCCACCCCAATCAATCTTTAATTAAGAAAATGCTCTACAGATTTGCCTGCAGTCAGATTTTATGGTGACATTTTTTAAATTTGGGTCCTCTTTTCTCTGATGACATTAGCTTGTGTCAAGAGACATAAAATGTTCCAGCACACTGTCTGATTATTTTTTGACTCTATTCTCTACACGGGTTTTTTTTTGTCATTGATTCCAATATGTTTTGCGGGTTAATCTTTTTCAGTTCATGTTTGGCAGAGAAGAAGACTAAGCCTGTTTCCCTCAATGGCTTCTCAAAATATCTCAGAATTTAGTCTCTTCCTCTAATTGACTTGGACTGAGTATTATGTCTAACTTTGAACGTATCTTGCCAGAACACAGAATTTGATTTTCTTAAGCTACCCTTAGAAATAAACCTATACTTAACTCCGAAAGCATATATAGATTGAGAGTGGATAAACAATCTATCATCTCAGATACAAATTTTGTAATTCTTGCAAAAAGAAATAAAATTGATATCAGGTAACAAAAACAACTATATTCAATGTACCTGTCCTTCTATCAGACATGAAGGACATAATGACTAATTAAGTTCCAATCAATGTCAAAACTAAGTCTTTATATCTCATTTATCCAGCACAAAATTAGCCACCTATGATTCAAAAACTAGATTTATCTCATAGATTTTTTTTGCTGAACTCACACCTTTCTTTAAAAATTAAATTTGAATTAATCATGCTTTATAAGTTTAGTTTTTTTTTAAATCAACTAAAAAACTGGAAGACTCTTAATCTCTACTGGAATATTCCTATTTGGCAATTATTTCCTGTTTGGGATCACTTGTTTTAATCTTTAGACAAATACATGCTCGAGTTCACTTTATTCTCAGTTAACAACCATTGCCTTCGCAGCACAGAAAACCGGTCCACTATAATTCCACATTATTCAAAATCTTCACAAAAATGTTATTCTTCAAAAGCATAATTACTCTCTGTTAAAATGGAGAAAGAAAACTGGAGAAAGAGCACTATCTCTAAGGTTCTTCTTCCTGAAGAATTGGGACCGAAGTTTCAAACCCCAGTATCTATCCACACAAAAGTTAGGTATGGATGGCATTGTATGAGTAATCCACTGCTGGGAACAAAGAGCCTGGAGAATCCCTGGCCTTTTCCAACAAATAATCCTGCAGAACCAGTGTATCACAGGTTCACGGACAGACCCGGTCTCAAAAAAAAAAATAAATAAATGATGAAATTCAACTGAGAATACAACTAATGCTGACCTCTGAATCCCACATGCATACAACATCCCCATTACATTATGTACAATACACCTGAACAGATATACCCACATACAGACAAAAGAAGAAATGATGAAAAGAAGAGAAGGAAGAATGAGTATTTCAAGTGTAAGAAGGAAATGGAAGCAAAGATTTTATTTGAGGTAGTAAAGAATATTAAGTTTAATGCACAAATATTAAGTATACATTATTTAAATTATAAAAAATAGGCTTTTGAATTTGGTCTAGAAAACTTGTATTCATTATCTATCTACAGACTGCAGAAGATACACCCTAGCCAAGAATTCATAGCACAGCTTGGATACTGTGTATGGATCGGTTTCCTATTCTAACCTCATTATACACACGTAGCATAAACACATTGTTGAAAATTAGACAAAAATGCTGTTTTACTCTTTTAAACTGTTAGCATAATTTTAATATTTACAGGAAAGTAATTTCACCTATAATTACATTCAAAATAACACCAAGGAATAATTTCTTTTCCTTGTAAGTCTTAACACTTAATTGTTTTATACGCCTGTTATGGCAGACATGAATTACTATATTCTGCTTTATTGAGATGTTGCATAGAGATGTCTCTAAAGGACTTTTGCTATCATAATTATTCATGTTAAATATGTATATAATAGTTAAGAGTCAATGTGATATGTTTACGATCTTATGGCTTTTTCCTTTTCTTTTTCTTTTATATTTTGTCTTATGTTTCAGTTTCTATCCAAGTTCACATCCAAAATGTTTCACAGAATCATCCCTCTCTTCCCCAGAGAGTGGCTATACCTGAGAAAAATGTCACAAAAGTTCATATAGTAATCTATATTTCAGAATCATGTAAAGAAACAAGGAAAGACCAAAAAAATAGAGATTAGCAGTAACTAAGAACATAGAATATACCACAAAGAAACACAGCGTGCTTCAATACTGAGTGGACTTAAGAGGTGAGTGAACAGCCATGTGGCAGAACACCCAACTTTCTAAAACAACTATAGTAGGACAGAACCTCAGGGCCCTCTCCCACCTCGCTTGACTTTCCTATCCAGCAGGCAGGAAGTTTCCTGTGGGTAGGCTCCACCCAAATCCAAACCCATCCTGCCACCCCTACAAACTACTAGCCTCACCCCACCCCCAAACCTGCCTATCCTCCTGCAACCTTGGTAGAACTCTGAAATACAGTTTGCCCCCAAACTAAGGATAATTAAGAGGTGAGTGAACAGCTATATGGAGGGACACCCCATTCTCTAAGACCTCCACAGTGGGACAAATCTTCAGACCCCTCCCCAAACTCCCTCAATTTTCTAAACAGCCAGCAGGAGAGTTTCTGGTGGGCAGGCTCCTCCCAAACCCTCCAAGTTACTAGCAACACATTGCCCCAAACTTACCTATCTCCTGCAACCTAGGTGGAACTCTGAAACACAGCTTGCTTCAATACTGAGGGAACATAAGAGGTGAGTAAACAGTCACATGGTGGGACACTCCACTCTCTAGGTGATCAACACACCAGGACCCTCCCCCAGCTGCCTTGGCTTTTCTAGCCAGCCAGCAGGGAGTTTCCTTGAAATCCCAACCCCATCCATTGGGTCCCCTAAGTTACTAGCAAAACCTTGCCTAGGAGCTCAGAACTTGCTACAATACTCAGCGGATCAAGAGAGAAGACAAAGAGAGTGGACCAAAAGAGAAGACCAAGAGAGAAGGCTTATAAAATGCACAAAAAATATATTCAGCAAAATAACAGAATTTCTTTCGCAACCTAAATATGGATATCCCTATGAAGGTACAAATAGCTTACAGAACACCAAAAAAGCCTGGATCAAAAAAGTTTCCTCACCATATAATCATCAAAAACAAAACAAAACAAAAAAAAAAAAATAGAAAACATACATAATAAAGAAAGACTATTAAGAGCTGCAAAGGAAAAAATTCAAGTAACATATAAACATAATCCTATCATAATTTCACCCAGCTTCTCAATGGAAACCATGAATGTCAGAAGGTTGTGGATAGATGTGCTGCAAACACTAAGAGATTATGTATGCAAGACCAGACTATAATACCCAGCAAAGCTTTCAATCACCATTGATGGAGAAAACAAGATATTCCATGACAAAACCAGATTTAAACAATATGTATCCACAAACCGAGCCTTACAGAAAGTACTAGAAGGAAAACCACAACCCAAGGAATCTGACTGCAACAACAAAAACACAAGCAACTGATAACCCCTCAGTAGCATAACTCAATGAAGGAAAACACACAACCAACACTACTGAAAAAAATAACTGGAATTAACAACCACTGGTCATTAATATAGCTTAATATTAATGGACACAATTCAACTATAAAAAGACACAGCCTAAGAGACTGGATATGAAAATAGGATCCAACCTTCTGCTGTATATAAGAAACACACTGCAACCTTAAAGACAGAAAATACCTCAGAGCGAAGGGTTAGGAAAAGCTTTCCAATCAAATGGACCTAAGAGCAGGATCACAGACAGTTGTGAGCTGCCATGTAAGTATTGGGAATTGAACTCAGATCCTCTGTAAGAGCAGCCAGTGCCCTTAACCTCTGAGCCATCTCTCCAGCCCCTTTCTCTCTTTCTCCCTTCTTTCCTTCCTCCCTTCCTCTGTGTGTTTCCTGAGACAGGATTTCTGTGTAGCCCTGGCTGTCCTAGAACTATACTATAGCCACACTGATAAATATCTTGCATATCACCATAGAACCTTCATCTGGTGATGGATGGAGATAGAGAAAGAGACCCACATTGGAGCACTGGGCTGAGCTCCCAAGGTCCAAATGAGGAGAGAGAACATTAGCAAGGAAGTCAGGACCGCAAGGGGCGCGTCCATCCACTGTGATGGTGGGGCTGAACTAATGGGAACTCACCAAGGCAAGCTGGACTGGGACTGATGGAGCATGTGATCAATCCGGACTCTCTTAAAGTGGCTGACAAGGAGGGCTGACTAAGAATCCAAGGACAATCACACTGGGTTTTGATTCTACTACATGTACTGGCTGTGTGGGAACCTAGTTTGTTTGGATGCTCACCTTGGACTTCCCACAGGGCAGGGAACCCTTGTTGTGATCCAGCTTCCCTCTGTCTGACTGACAGTAGAACTTCCTTATGGTCTGTAATTGACAAGGATGTTTGTGTTCTTTCTGGCTGGTGGATCTCCACAGAAGGAATAGAGGTATAAAAGGTTGCTGGGCAAAATAAAGGTTGCTGTTCTTCTACCCTGAAATGAAACCTCCGTGTTTCAATCCCGGCACCCACCCCCCGCCAGTCTTGGCTATCCAGCCTGCGTTGGCTGCAGCAAGTGGAGGTCCCACTGGGATCTGGAATGTGGGGACACATGAACGGCGTCTCTCCAGCTGCCGGCTAAATCGAGGAGCAAATTGGGTAAGGTAAAGTGTTCTTATTTTTCATCCCCAGAGATAACTCTGAGTGACATCCTCCAAAAGATAAGCAAGTATAAAGAGGCGGGAGGGTGAATTGAAAGGCCTCAAAAGTAACAGAAACTCTTAAAGCAACAAGGCATGGAAGTAACAAGGAAGATAGCAAAAGATTTTGTACAGGAGGGAGTTTAAATGTTCCAGACTGGGAACAAGTCAAGTCAGATTAAAAGGAGTATGTTTGTCTTCATCCCCAGAGATGCTCTGAGGATGCCCTCTGGAAGATTGGCCAGTAGGGAAAAAATAAAAAGGAGGCAGGAGGGTGAATTGAGGTCCTCAAAAGACAGAATGTGTAGAGATGTATGCTATTGTGTTGACTGTGTTATCGTTTGTGTTCTGGACTGGAGGAAGACATTTGATATGGGAACTGCTAAGAAAGGTATTTTGACTTTAAAATATGGGCCTACGGATTTGATGCTTTGGAAAAGAGGTTCTGCTTTTGTCTCCGCAGAGGATGAGAACCTGTGGATTCATTACAAATTTATGTGGTTTGAATCACTGAGAACCCCTGAAATGTTGATGTAAAATACCCCTAAGAATGCAGCACCACCACCTAGCAGGAAGTAGCCAGACAGGTTGATGGTGCCCAAATTCCCTAAAATATTGCAAAAGTGGGGCCCCTTCAATGGTTCCGGAGCAGGAGCAGCGAGCCTGCTTCCCTGAGTTCTGCTCCACTCCATGCAGCAGTTTGGATCCAGAGTGAGTGTGGCTCTGGCCAGAAGGCAGCTGGAGCAGACCTTTGCCACCACAGCTACTACTGCTGGACTTACTCTCTTATTTTGCTTTCTCACAAACTGAGCAGACGGCTGAGACTATCAACCAGCTTGCTGAAGAGTCAACAATGTTTTGGACATTCGAAATGATCTTAATGGACATATTCAATGGGACATATTGACCTTGAACTAACAAGTAGCTCTGGTTCAGGAGCAAGTGGACTATCTTTGGACTTTTCAACAGTTAATCATATTATGTGTGTTACTCATGGCACTGTATTGCATCCTTCTGCTACTGTTATGGAACTCAACCGTCATATGAGAGGGGTTTGGAATACTGCTTTTGTTAATTTTACCACCCAGTTATTGCATGCTAGATGGCTGCAGTGCTGGTCTGGCTCCTTGGGGATACTTGGTTTAGGGCTATGTGTCTGGGTAGCCATGGATGGGAAATACTTTGGGGGCGAGATGCTACCTAAGACAGGGAATATTAGAGGGGTATTCCTCATGACAGGCAAGATATTATAAAATAAAATGGGGGTAGTTGTGATCCAGCTGCCCTCAACACCCCCCCACACACTGACAGCAGAACTTCCTTGTGGTCTGTAATTGACAAGGATGTTTGTGTTCTTTCTGGCCAGTGGATCTCCATGGAAGGAATAGAGGTATAAAAGGTTGCTAGGCAAAATAAAAGTTGCTGTTTTTCCACCTGAAAAGAAGCCTCCATGTCTCAATCCTGGTACCCCCTGCCAGTCTTGGCTATCCAGGCTGTGCTGGCTGCAGCAAACCCTGACTGCTCTATGGACTGGAGAGGGATGGGGAATGGGAGAAGGGGGAGGGAAATGGGAGGAGGGGAGGAGGTGAAAATTTGTAATAATAAGAATAATTAAAAAAAGAAAAAAAAACAAATGGACCTAAGAAACAGGTGGGTGTAGCTATCCTTGAATGTAATAAAAGAGATTTCAAACTAAAATCAATCAGAAGAGATGGAGAAGACAGTTTACGCTCATAACAGCAACAATTCATCAAGATGTGATTTCAATTTTGAACATTTATGACTCTACAAGAGGAGCACCAACATATGTAAAAGAAACATCGTTAAGATTTAAATCGCACATCAAACCCCATACACTAATAGTAGTAGGATACTTTAGCACCCCACTCTTACCAATCGTCAAATCAACCAGACAGAAAGTTAACAGAGAAAGAAGAGAGATAACAGATGTCATTCATCAAATGGACTAAACAGACATCTATAGAATATTCCAACCAAACACAAAAGAATATACCTTCTTCTCAGCTCTGCATGGACCCTTCTCTAAAATTGAACACATACTCAGTAACAAAGCAAACTCCACAGATGCAAAAAATTGGAGTAACCCCCTTTCTCTTACTGGATCACCATGGATTAAAGTTAGAGTTTAACAATAATACTACTCTCAGAAAGCCTAAAAACTCGTGGAAATTGAACAGTGAACTACCTAACCACCCCTGGGACAAGGAAAAAAATAAAGAAAGAAATGAAAGACTTCTTTGAATTCAATAAAAATGAAGGCACAACATATCCAAAACCATGAGACACCATGAAAGCAGTACAAAGAAGAAAGTTTATAGCACTAAGTACACCCCCCCCCAAAAAAAAAAGAAAATGGAGAAAGCTCACATTACAGACTTAACAGCACTGGTGTGGGACCATGTTCTGTATTCTGTCAATTATATTTTAAATAAAGGCTGATTGGCCTGTGGCCAGGCAGGAAGTATAGGAGGGACAACCAGACAGGAAGTAGAGGTGGGTCAAGGAGAACAGGAGAATACTAGGAAAAGGATGCAGTCTTGGCACAGTCACAGAAGAAGCAAGATGTGACTGCCTCGCTGAAAATGTTACTGAGCCTTGTATCTAACACAGATAATAATATTGGGACAATCAGTTTATAACTAATGTAGACCTCTGTGTGATTTTTTTGGGACTTAAGGAAATGGGAAGGACAGAAAACCTCAGACAACACAGCATACTTGAACCCTCTAAAACATAAACAAGCAAACTCACCCAGTAGAAGTAAAATATGGGAAATAATCAAATAGAGGGCTGAAATCAACAAAATAGAAACAAAACAATACAAAGACTCACTGACACAAAAAGCTGGTTCTTTGAGAAAATCAACAAGATAGACAAACCCTTATTCAAACTAATCAAAAGACAAAGAACATCTAAATTAACAAAAGTAGAAATAAAGAGGGACACATAACATCAGACATTGAGAAAATTTAGAGAATTATTAGGTCATACTATAAAATCTTTAGATAGATACCATATACTAAAATTAAATCAAGACAAGGTGATCAATTTAAATAGAGCTATAAACTTCAAGAAAATAGAAGCTGTCATCCAAACCTCCTTACAAAAAAAAAAAAAAAAAAAAAAAAAAAAAAAAA
>NW_026068178.1:423107-429331 GCF_014885135.2 Alexandromys fortis | reverse complement strand
AAAAAACAGCGATAGCTTATGCCAGAGAGGATGTGGAGTAATGGAAATACTCATCTATTTCTGGTGCAAAAGCAAACTTGTGCAACTAGTTTGGAAATTATTTTACTGATTTCTCAGAAAATGAGGAATCAACTTACCACAGGATACAGGAATACTACTCTTGGACATATACCCAAAAGATGCTCAATCATACCACAATGGCATTTGTTCAACTATGTTCATAGCAGCATTATTTGTAAAAGCCAGAACATGGAAATGACCTAGATGCTCCTCAACCAAATAATAGATTAAAGAAACTGTGGCACATTTAAACTTTAGAGTACTATTCAATGAAAAAAAGGACATCTTGAATTTTTTATACAAATAGATGTATTTAGAAAACAATATCTTGAGTGAGGTAACCCAGACCCCCCAAAAAATGAATATGGTATGTATTCACTCATAAGATGAGACCAGATATAAACAATGAATATTGAGCCTATAGTTCATGATCCTAGAGAAGCTAAGCAATAAGTTGAACCCAAAATTGGGATCATGAGGGTGGAGAGAAGGGAGGGTGGATGGTAAAATGGAGAAGAAAAGTGAAGGTGTAAGAACTTGAGGGAATGGGATATTCATGGTGGTGGAAGGACAGAGATGAGAGTAAGGAAAGAGATATTTTGGTTGAGAGAGACATTATAGGGCTATCAGAAATCTGGGTCTAGAGGATTTTCAGGAATCCACAAGGCTGACTCTAGCTGAGACCCTAAGCAAAAAAAGATATTTGCCATGTAGTCAGACTGATGAATATCTTAAATATCACCATAGAGCCTTCATCCAGCAACTGATGGAAACAAAGGCATAGACCCACATCAGAGCACTGGACTGAACTGCCAAAGTTACAGTTGAAGAGAGGGAGGATTGAGAATATGGTCAAAGAGATCAAGATAATGATGGGAACACCCATTGAAACAGTCTACCAGAGCTAATGGAAACTCACCAACACCAGCTGGATTGGGAATGAACAAGCTAGTTTCTCTAAATGTGGTTGACATTTGTGTGGCTGGGAAGGACTGAGTGGTCACTGGACAGTGGCACCAGGATTTATTCCTACTGCATGTACTGGCTTTTGGGAACCTATTATCTTTGGATGTATATTTTGCTCAGCCTAGTTGTACTAGGGAGGGTCTTTGACTTTCCACAAAGCAATGAGCATTACACCCTCTGAGGATTGGAGGGGGTGGTGTGGGAGGGTGTGTTGAAAAAAATGGAAGGTAGGAGGGAATAAATCATTTCTATCAGAGGAATAACATTGCATCATGTCCGTTCCTCTGCAGGATCTTGACTATTTCCTCTTATTGCTTTTCCTACCATGTTTCAATCACTTCATGAATAACAAACAGCTGCATGCACTTGCCTGTTTTTTTTAGAACACATCTGGAAACAAATATTTCTTAGTCCTGCTACTGAGACAATGACTTTGTTTTCTTAACAGAACATATATTTTGAAACCATCTCCATACTAACTTCAAAAGCCAGACTGTGTTGATTCTGATATGATGCATATTCCTTGCATTTTTTTTCTAATGAGAAAAAAATATATAAATGAACGATGGTCTTCTGTGGGAACTCCTTCAGTCAATAGTGATGTAGCTGGCCACTTGTTTTGTTCCCATCTGCTCAGGCCCAAAATATTTACACAGACATCATATTAGTTGCAATACTGCTTGTCTCATTAGTGCTAGCTTTTTATTGGCTATTACTTACATATTAATTTAATCCATTTCTAATAATCTGTGTATCGACATAAGGCTGTGGCTTGACAGGTAAAGTTCCAATGTCTGTCTTTGGCAGGGCTACATGGCTTTTCCTTTACTCTGTCTTCTTTCTCCCAGCATTCAGTTTAGTTTTTCTCACCTAGCTCTACTCTGTCCTATCAGGCCAAGCCAGTTTTTTTTTTTTATATTAACCAATAAAAACAACTCATAGACAGAAGGACCTCCCATATTATTTCCCATATTCTGTTTAAATAAAAGGAAGGTTTTAACTTTAACATAATAAAATTACATATAATAAAACAGGTATCAAGTAAAAATTACAGTTAGATTTATATCTACTTTATCTTTTATCATATCTAAGGAAAACTATAACTATTTATTCATTAACTCCATCAAAGACGTCAGAAGGATATAAAACCTTCTTCATATGTGGATTGCTGCTTTTAAGTAATTAGCTAAATTTCTTAGAAATTTTGTCTCAGGTGATTCCAGTACTGATTTAGGACCTGCCTTACTGCCACAACTGCAACACTTGATGGCCAATAAAGATTATTGCACCTACAACAATTTTCTGAAAACTATAGAAGAGGTAAGTTAATTTGATTAATAAATGACCAAATAAATTTGAAAATTGTAAATAACCCCCAAGATAATTACAGACAGTGTTATCACCTAGGAATTTAACAACCTTTTCTTTTTTTCTACTATGGATGGAATTGTACAAGAGTTATATGAGGTACCTTGTATATACATTTTTGAGATCGTGGCACTTAGCTTTGTTATTGATATCATATCCTTAAAGAAATGGTTTGATAACAGAATCAAGAAAAGAAGCTTTTAGAAAGGATACAGCCTTTAACTGAAAGGATTCATACTATTGGAAAAAGAATGACCTCAAATGACAGACAAAATTCAGTCTATATCAATGTATTATGAAACCTTAAAAAAGGGAATTGAGAGATTATTTCATACTGTTAAGGTTGACAATCAAAATCTGTTAAAATGTTATGATAAATTATCATATAGATCATCTCTCCAGAAAGTCAATCTGCATGCTATACAAATAATATCCAAGGATGAAAACATATAATTAATGGAAAATTTATTACCTTGGAATCACAAGTACAAACTGATAACCAGCAATTATTTGATTTGATGAAATTATTAGAAATATATAGAGACATATAAAAAGCAGAGACAAAATAAACCTTAATTGATGCCTCAGAATCTAGAATCTTTTGTTCATTAGTCAAGTCTATTGTCCTGAACTGTTTTAGGTAGGGCTCATTCCACTTTCTGTGGTCAAAGATGCTTCAGTTGTAAAACTGCACTTATTAGGACTTTCTTATAAGTTTTGGGTCTGCTGGACCTCAGTATCTATTAGTCAACTCTGTTCTAAATGTTTCCTATTCCATCAGAGTATCTTAACCCTGAGAAGTAAGAGAAAGGACAGAATCACATGGTGCTTCTTGTAGAGTCTCTGCATATATCACAATTATTATGTTATCAGAATGGGAGAGAACAAAATGATTCTCTGAGAAACCAACACAGGAATCAGAGACATCTTTAGGAGGAGTTGTTGAATCAATCAAGCTACCAAAAAAGTTATCCCTATTAACCATAAGAATAATTCTTCGATAATTCGAAAGGATATGTGTGATCAATTTATATCACATTTTACTTAAAATCATATCATTAGGGAGTTAGAGGACTATGCTGATATGATTATTTGGTTGCTTCTATTCTGTAATTGATAATATATAGCAGAATGAAGTCACAAACTCATGAAACAAGTGTGTTTGACTGTAATCATGTTAGAATACTTAAAATTCCTATACCCAAGGATACATCCAGGGCACTTCCTTATATATCACTCTTCATATTTGTGCTTATTTGTTTTATATTTAGTCTCCATCTAATGCAATAAATGCCAATGTATTTCTGAATGGAGCCAGAAACATACATATGTTACAGATTTGGTAGAACACACAGTCTCTGGTATTACTACTTCAGCCTACTATTACAGCAAGGAAACATTTAGAATGGACAAATAAACAGGTATGTCGGTGTCCAAACCCATGTTTTGCTGACCCTATCTGTAGAGATTCAATTGCATGTGTTCAGTATTTAAACTTCAGAATTTTCAAGGCCATGCATGCAATAGATACTATGAGTATGAGTATGTAAAAGTACTATGAGTTCCGATTATTAGGTTATTTAGTAAGAAATTTTATAGGTCAGGCCCTTTTTACTCTGCCGATGAGGGATGGCTACAATTTGGAGTGACTGATACTTCGATTTAAAAATCAGACCACAGTATGAGCTGACTGGAGAGTGAAGGATGAAGGATAACATCTCACAGGTGTTTCTCAGGAACTGGAGTGGAGCCAGCCTGCTAAGTGTTATATATCTATCAAAAGTTAAAGATAAGTCTTCTAGGTGGGACAGATGGAAAAGTATAATGCAGGTCATTATCTTTATGTTTAATTGGCCATTTTAGTATATTTTCTTCTATTAAAGCATGACCATAAACTATTATTCTTCACTAAAATGTAATCATATGTTTCATAAGCTGACATGATTCTCCTTGGGTTAAAACTGAGATGTCAACAGGATTGCACTCCTTTCTGAGCTGTAGAACAATGTCTATTTATTGTGTGTGCATGGTCTTCACCTTCAGCTTTCCAATGCTGAAACTTGTTGACCTCCCTTTAGTTGTTTTGCTGCCCATTTAACTGTCAGAAAATATTCTCTACTTTCTAGTGTCCAAGGGAGAAGGTAGTAGTGACCCAGACAGGGAATTTTTAATTCAATTACAGTAATGACTTAGAAGGTTTCTATACATATATAATTACAAAAAAAATATTTTCTTAAGAGGAATAATGTCTGGACTTCTATTTTTAATCATGTACTTGGGGATGTTTTGTTTGTTATGTGTTAATCCTACTCTAGATAATTCATGGTGATAGATTCAATCAAATTTTTTCAAGAGTGTCTTTCCACTTTGTTGTGCTAGCAAAAGAACTAGATATAGAAAACTATTGAATAGAAGAAAGAAAAACAGCTGGAAATGCAATCCTCAGTAAGTTGAATATCCTGAGATTAGAGTCCTGAACATGGGCAATTGCTCTTCATAGGCTCCTCAGCTACAAATGCAAATAAGTACATTTATTAACAATCATATGAACATGAAACTGATTGTTATAACTAAACTGCTCAAGAATTTTTGCCCAGAGATGGTGGTGCATGGCTATAATCCAGCACACAGGAGGCTGAGGCAAGAAATTTGCTGTAAATTTAGAACCATCTTCAACTACATAATGAGCAATAAGCAAGTTGTAGCTACATAACAAAACACTATCTCAAAATCTAGATAAACAACAAGAAAAAGGTTCTGTACTTCATAAAAATGCCTAGAACCAACAAGAAACACATGATGATGTTCCAATTTCCTATAACCTCAGATAATGACTTGAGTTTATCTAAAAGTTCCAGGACATTATGGTAATAAGAAAAGATAGATACTACTTGAAATTTAATTCTTGATTAGAAAAGACTATTTTGCACCCAGAAAAAATCTTAATAAAATATTTATTATTAATAATAATAATAGTTTTGGATTTTCTTTCCTCAGTTTTAGCTTTTTTTGTGACAGATATTTCTCTGTATAACAGTCATAGGCATCCTGGAACTCACTATGTAGGCCAGATTGACTTCAAACTCACTTGTCTATGCCTCCTGAGTGCTTGAAATAAAGGTATATGCCACCACACATGGACAATTGTGGATTTTCTTTTCTTCAAGCATAAAACAAAAGCTATGCTAATACTACCTTCATTTATTTATTTATAGAAATTAAATTAAATCACAGGTCTCAAATAGTTAGCATCATATTTGTTCAGTAAATACTGATTATTCCAAAAATATATTAGAAAAGGCACAAAATTCCAGGTTGGCATAATTGGGTGTAAAATTTTGGCTGCTTGCTTTACCAAGGGAAGTTTGAAACTATTTATATTACAAAAGTAAGACACAGGAAAAAAAAAAAAGAAATAGGAAAAGTAGAGTAAGCACATTGATAAATAGTTTTAAGCAAAAGCAATTTTAGCCTGAGAACCCTTAGGCTGTGTTCTCTCCTTGGTGATTGTCAAAAACCATAGATGTAGACTTGTATTGCCACAGACATAGAGACAAATTATACTCTGGATATTGTAAGGCTTTCTTTAAGTAAACTTGAAGTCAAGGTAGGTTAACTTACTGTCAAAATAGACCTCATGGAAACTTAAATGGATGGAAATAGAAAACACTATCCTGAGTGAGGTAAGCCAGACCCAAAAAGAGGAACATGGGATGTACTCACTCATATTTGGTTTCTAGCCATAAATAAAGGACATTGAGCCTATAATTCGGGTTCTTAGAGAAGCTAAATAAGAAGGAGAACCCAAAGAAAAACATATAGGCATCCTC
>NW_026068178.1:406279-422664 GCF_014885135.2 Alexandromys fortis | reverse complement strand
GGAGGTGGTGGGGAAGAGACAGAAATCTTTAATAAATAAATAAAAATAAATAAATAAAAAAGTGAAGTAAAAGGTATATTCCACTCTACACAACTGTATTATGTTTAAGAGTATTAAAATCTAACTACGCTCATGCATGCACATCCCAAATATAGCAGCTTCATTATAGGACAATAAATCATGCCCATCTTTGCTATGAGTATTTATTGAGTCAGTCAAACACTCCAACTGACTTCATTCTCCATTGCCCATTTATCCCATTTGCTGAACCCTCCTTGGGATCTTCAAAGAGCACCCAACAGTGTTGCTGATCATGCCTGGGGCTGCGCAACTGTCTATTAAGAATTTGATAACATAAGCTTCTTTCATGTTCATTATCACCGTATTTTCCCTTCTGATGACTTCTGGTTGCTACTGGCTTTAACGAACAGCTTAAGTGAAGCATTAGCCAAATTGTGAGATTTAAATTCGGGACAATAAAGGAAATAAATGGAGGCAAAAACGTAAACAAAGCAAAAATCCAACTATTACTGAGTTTAAATGGAATGCTTTTTGGCATACACTCAAACAATTTATCAAACCAATTAGTATCTTTTTTTTTGCAACAATGGTTTGAATTTTCTGGTGTTTTCCTTACAAGATATAAACTAACCTTTAGGGGAAAAAAATAACTCTAAGTCTTGGTTGTCCACATTCTAAAGTATGCATTCATCAAATAATACCCAAAAATCAAACAAACAAAAAGCAGAAATCAGATTCTCCTGTATGGAGTTCTGATTGCACACTTTATGTTAAGTACCTTCCCCACGTAATATCACTCAATTTTCAAACCAACCCTTCCATTCTTGAAGTTTGAGAAACAATGGACCTGAAATCCACTTAACAAGAGTGTGTTTTCTAGCAACTGATTGTCAGAACTCTAGCCTCTCAAAGTCTTCATCATAATTAATGACTCCTTGATTTCCTGGTTTCAAATGCTACCCTATATACATTTCTGTGTGATTATTTCAGGTCTAAGCTAGCCGGGAAGCTGGGAACAAAACAAGCATACTAGTCTTTTTTTTTTTTTTTAATTGACCAGATTTAACACAAAGTAGATTACAAAAAGGAATAAAAATGTATATTTATGTGACTTGAACATTCATCCTCAATAACAGAAACATTACTAGATTAAAATCTGAGTTCATAAGATTCATGAAAGGGTAAGGGTCTGAAATCCAAAAAGGAACATAATTACAGACCACCCACATTGCTAAAAGTGTTGATTGCAAAGTTCTCAGGAGTCAGTTCCCACATTAACATTAGTAGGTGTTAATTACCACATTGTAGTTTAATATAACTTACTGACAATGCCACCATTTGGTTTGGTTAGTTGTTGTTGCTGTTGGTGGAGTCTATATGTGTGTCTGCCAAAAAAAAAAAAAAAAATGAATACTCAGTACAACAGATGAAAGAGGATGGTGCATACAAATATTTATAAATATTTTTGAAACATTTCATAAAACCTTTATATGATGATGGAGTTATGAATAAATCAAGTGATGTGGTGTGGGGTGTCCTTCTGTCTGTGTGTTGCTTTCATTTGTTAATGAATAAAGAGCTGCTTAGAGCCTATGGCAGGGAAGAAGAGAACTATGTGGGGAAAGCTAGGCTGTAGGCTGGAAGAAAGAAGGGCAGAGTTAGAGAGGAGCCGTGGAGCCACCGAATACAGATGCTGGAAACTTTACCCAGTAAGCCACAGCCATATGGTGATATATAGATTAATAGAAATCGGTTAAATTAACATAAGAGTTAGTCAATAAGAAGCTGGAGCTAATGGAACAAGCAGTGTTTTAATTAATACAATTTCTGTGTGATTATTTCAGGTCTAAGCTAGCCGGGAAGCTGGGAACAAAACAAGCAGCCTCCTCCTACAGTGCTATGGTCCCTATTTTGGGAACCAGTAAACTGAAAAAATGACTTAGACAGTGTTCACATAAGTAAGAGGAGACATAAATGCTCGATGTGGTACAGCCTTTCCACAAAGTTTAGACAAGCCAAATATGTTTCTTTCCTCTATGTCATTCTTTCACTGCAGTCTGCAGATGAGTATTTCATAGTGGATTAGTTCAAAGTGAAAAAAAGCCATGGTGATGTAGAAACAGTCATCAAACAGTGTTTAAGCCATTTGATCTCACTAGAGCATCCATATCCCTTATCTGCCCTTTTGCAGACAAATTGCATGCATTCAATAGGATTTAAATCTTTCTTTCCAATCTGTATTCTCTAGTTCCTAGATCCTGAAAAGGATTGTCTAGATTGAAGAAAGCACTAGCATAAGGTTTAAAGTACACTTTTTCAGTGTGCATCAGTGCTGAAGTCAGAGTCTGATTAGACCCACAATCAGATTCAACTTCCATGAGCATTTCTGGTACAAAGTGTTAAAGAAGGTTTAGCAAAATGCTTTCTTCTCAGAAATGTTACTGATCTGTATCACAAAATTAATATATGCATCCCAGCTCAATAACTTTTCACTTTCTTAGCAGTAAATAAATTATGCGAATTTATATTTTATATGCTTGCTAAGTCTATCAAGTGGGAAAAAATGATGTTGAAACTTTGTTGAGGAAAGTTTGAATTTTCAGTTCTGTTGTGGAAACATTAGGCTCAAATCATGAAAATCAAATATCCTATCTGCAAAACTCACAATGCTTCCCAATTATATAGAGAAAACAATGAATAAAATTGCTACATACATTTAATGTTATGACATATACTCTGTTTTTAATCCATGTGCACTTGGAATATATATATATATTCCAAATGAGCTCTTGTGGTTCAGAGAAATCACTTTTTGTTTGGTTCTTGTACAAGGCATTAATGCCTTACCATACTCACAGAAAATCATATTCAGCACCATGGGCAGAACAGACCCATTTCTTTCTGAGCTACAGCTGTTTCCTGAATTATTTTTTTTCCTCCACTCAAGCATACAGACACACGTCTGTCTCTTAATTACAGAAGGAACTGTTACAAGACATCTTGAATTTTAACATCCTATTTTAAAATGAGAAAAAAGCACTAAAAAGCTAAACAGAGGAAATATTAAATACCTCTGCATTTTCAAAAATTATTATCCCTGATATATAAAGACATGGGGCCAGATATTCACATTATACAGAGAGGAAAAATAATATAGGATGTATAACTGATCAATAATTTACAAATAGGAGATACTGGAGGAGAAATAAAGACAGTTATCAGTTGTGGCAAGCTAAGGCTGGGTATTGCCATTGTGAATGAATTTAGACACACCACAGGAATTTTCACTTCTAAGTATGTGAAGAATTTGGTGTAATAAATAAAAAAAGCAATAACAGTGATAGCTCAAAGACAGTGAGAACAAGACCAAAGTTCTGAGAAGCTCTTAGTTTGGGAAGAGTCGAGAAAGATAAGTAACTAGTTACATTTCTTTTTGAAAATCTCAAATATTTATTAAATACTTTAAATAAGTTGGCATTTGGTACATTGGTGGTACTCAAATAGTTCATAGTACATTGATTCTCTTTTGTCTACCTCCCATGTTCTGGGATTGAAGGAAGGTATCTACCACCACTTGTACATATATCAATTTTCTCTTGTTTCAAGTACAGAGATGATCAGATCACACACTATGAGTTGTATAGACAGCTAAAATATCCAAAATGGGGAGTGTCCATCACATTATAGTACTCATCTGGGTCTTAAGTAGGGTTGTTTTCTAATTTTCTGAGAAATTACCATAACGTTATCCAAAGCAGTTGTACCAGATTGCACTCCCACCAGCAATGGATGAGTGTTTATTCCCTTTACCCCACATCCACTCCAGCATAAGTTATTATCAGTGTTTGTTACCTTGGCCATTCTTACAGGTGTAAGATGGAAACTTAGAGTTGTTTCAATTTGCATTTCTCTGTTGGCTAAGGATGTTGAGCATTTCCTTAAGTGTCTTTCATCCATTTTAGAATCATCTGTTTAAAGTTGTCTGTTTAGGGATGTACCCCATTTTTATTGGATTATTTGTTCATTTGATGACCAATTTCTTGAGTTCTTTGTATATTTTGGAGGTCACCCCTCTAATCCAATGTGGGGTTGGTGAAGATCTTTTACCATTCTGTAGGATGCCATTTGGGTATATTCCCAAAGGATGTTCAATCATACCATAAGAACATATGTACAACTATGTTTATAGCAGCATTATTTGTCATAGCCAGAACCTGAAAATAACCTAAATGCCCCTCAAATGAGAAATTGGTAAGGAAAATGTGGTACATTTACATAATGGAGTACTACACAGTGGAAAATATGACATCTTGAATTTTTTAGGTAAATGGGTGGATCAAGAAAACACTATACTGAGTGAAGTAACTCAGGACTAAAAGACAAATATAACATGTACTAGCTCATGACTTTTAGACATAAAGCCAAGAAAAGCCAGCCTACAATTTACAATCCCAGAGAACCTAGACAACAAAGAAGTAATAGCAAAAGGCAAGATCTTCTGAATAAATTGAGAGCATGGGGATCATGGAATAGGGTAGAAAGGGTGGGGAGAGAAAGAGAGGAGAGCAGAGAAAAATATATAACTCAATAAAAACAAAACAAAAAAGCATATTTAGTAACTATTATAACTATTTCACTTTGACTTTAGGTGGCAGACATGTTTTGGGCAGCTTCTGTAATTAACAATCACCAATGAGGAAGAAAAATATCATTTCTTACCAGATCTTTTTTAGTAAATTAAATATTACTATGTATACAAATTACACTAACCTAAACAGTTTCAACACTTAATGTTTCATTTTTAACTATTGCATTAAATTGATCAAAATTCCTATTTTTTTACAATTCATAAGACATCTCATGTTTCTGTACATTTTTCATTCTGTTTTTACCTTCATGGGAGAGTCATCATCATCTTGTGTTTGTCCCATGACAATAGTGAACTAATAGTTTTTACAGTTTTCCACTCTCCCCATTGTTGTTTTCATGAAAATGTCAGAGGAATCAGTTAAAAGGCAAATTTAAAATGAAAAAAAATTTGCGTATGACTTTTTATTTTTAGAATAAAATCACACCTTTGTTACCATGATTAAGAGAAACTTTGTAATTTCCTTCTTTTTCTGATTTCACTTGATATAATTTTTTTACCTCTTAATCTTTGGCTAAAAATATGCTTTGTATCCATTCATCATGAAAATGACTTTTGATAAATTTGAGACTTTATAATTGGTATCCCAAGTGTTTGAAAATAATGTTATATTTATTTTTTGTGTCTGTGCCTAATTTATAATACTTGTACCTTTTCATAGAGTATTTCTTTAATCCTTTTTGATGTTATTCTTTCTGTCTTTGTCTCAGCATCCCATGCATTATTTTGATTTCATGGAATATAATTCAATAACAATGATCTTCTTGATTTGTAACATTGTTTTAATATTTATCATCTATCTATTCTATAACATCCATTATGAAAAGAATCATGCTTGTTTTCTTTATTGTAAAATCTTGCCCTAAATATGTATCTTTTGATTAAATGAGCCATCTATTTCTTTCCTTTTGAGCTTCTGTTGTGCCATTGAAGTGGCAAAGGACATGATGCATTATGTATTGATGTTATTATTTAATATCTTGTTCTCTAAATTAATAAAAGTTTTATTTTACTATAATATCATCAATGGTATATCTGCAGCCTTATAGATTATTGATTTTTAGTCAATGCTGATTTTTTATTGAGCTCATATGTTTTTCCAGTCACTATCAATTAATCATAAAGAATATTAATCAAAATCTAGATCATAAGGAAATAAGAATGTAGAAGATAGGGTTGGTTGTTGTTTATATCATTAATATATAACTAGGCTCAGCAGTTGCATGTACTGGAACTGGTGTTACTAGTACTGGAATATGTCCTTAAGTGAGAAGATATCTCATGTATTAGAGGATGTTTATCAGAATTCTCACTTCCAAATAATAGATTTCAGTGTTATATACTGCCCATTCCAGTCACAGAGTTTTTCAAACAAGACAAATTCTTTGTCATTGTCAGGTTTGTGCAGAAGAAAGGTCACTTGTTGTTGCTGTGAAAAGAGAAAGACTTTTACAAAACTATAAATTTTGATTAATGTTATGGGAAAAGTAAAATAAATGAGATGTCAGAATATAACTGGGGGACTGACTCATATTATTGGGAAAGTATATTCCATTGAATTTGATGTTAGCCTTGATTAAGTTAGTAAGTTTTGAACTGTAAGCTATGTTCTGTATCAGAGAAAGTGTGTGATAAATTGTGAGGCAGAGCTAGTAGCATGAGTGGATGGGCCCAAAAGTGGCCAAGTTCAGTTTGTGCAGAGAGTTGGTACAAGGAAACACAGAGATACCAGAAAAGTTAGTACAAGACAGATCAGACATGGCACTTAGTGACTATAAGTTATCCTGCAATCAATAGAAAAATCTGAGTAACATTACTACAAGATTATCTATTAACCTGTATTTCTTATACATTATATTTTTAAATGAGTTGCACAAGCACAATACCTTAATCAAGAGCAGAAATACATACATAAAACTGACCTTAAATTTGTATCAATATCAAGATCCATACCAATGCAAATTATTCATCTACATATCATTTCCCTTTTTAAATGTAAACAAACATGTATAAACAATCATTTAAAGAATTTGGGTGTAATTCTCTCCAAACTACTTTCAGCTGTTTATTGGGTGAAATAATTATTGGGGTGTATTCATAGTGACCTCTCAGGGGCTTGTCGTCTATCAAACCACATTAGTCTGGAATTAATCCATAGGTTCTCATCCTCTGTGGAAACAAAAGAAAAACCTCTTTTCCAAAGCAACATACCCTTAGACTCAAATTCTGAAGTCAAGATACCTTTATAATATGCATACTGGTTTAGATTAGCAGCCCATATAATAAAATGTCTCTCTGTACTTAGCTCCTTCATTGTCAAAAAAATTCAAAGAAAGAACAATTTTTTATATATATATCCCAGATTCTCTGTGAATTTTACATCTTTATGTGGTTTATTTTTCTTTACTCCTTTTAATCTATGACTGTCTGTACTCTGTCTCTTTAAAGACATTTATCTTTTATCCGCTCTCCCAAACATACGTACATTTATTCAACACTGTGACCCATTTAGAGGTCTTTCATGTCTGAATCTGTCCTATTGTGTATCTGTAATTCTGTACTGTCCAAGAGTGCTTCTTAAAATAAAAGTTTAAGCTGCAGCATTGCTAGAGCAAATACAGCCGTGCCTGCTTGCTCTGACCAGTTAAACATGGTACAAGTCTGTTCACTACCTTGGCAAGCCATGCATGTTGCCCCAGTTCTAGGTATACAGTGGGTCTATGTCACACCATTAAGCAGGTTGTATCACTCTGCTCACCAACCCCATTGAAATGCTTCATTGCCAAATCTCATCAGAATTCATTCTGGCAGCATGGCCCAGGAAGCAGCAGTTTTAAAACAACATTTTTTTTTCTGCTACCACTGAATCAGAAAAACCTCTTTTAAAAGAGCCATGCCTCTGCTTGCTTCTAAAAAACAGAGCCCAGCCAAGAAAATGCTACTACCAAACCATGCTTAACTCTGTTCTTTTGTGTCTAGGATTCCTTTCCAAACTTTCTCAGGTTTTATGTGGATTTTAGCCCATTGTTTGATGCCAGATGAAGATGGATGCTAAAAAGAAATCCCACACTAGCTCAGAATTGAGTATATCTAAAGTCTATTTATTTAGGGATAGACTTACAGATTGCAGTCCTCTTTGTGAACGGAAAATAGCAACTGAATCCTGCAGCCAGAAGATAGGGTAACCACACACTTTACATTGGCATTTATAATATAAGAGACCATGCCCAAGAGGGCAGGCTACTGGCTGTAAGAATTTCTATATCAACAGTTTAAGCAGCAAGTGCAGGAATGGAGATTATCAAAAATCATTAGAATCTGCAAACTGATTGGTTAAAATCTATTATTGTGAGGAAGGGGACTGTTTCAATATTTAATGTAGGAAAGAACCCCAACCCTAACCCTGGGTGATTTGACCTAGAAAGGTATCCTTGAATATGGAAGAAGTTAGATAACTGATGCAGTTACCTCATTGTTGTGTAATAGTAAATACTGTCTAGATAAACAGAATATACATGCATACATATATACATATATATATATATATGTGTGTGTGTGTGTGTGTGTGTGTGTGTAATCTAAACATAGAAAGTTGAATTATTAGAATAGTTTAAAGACTGTTGTCCTGCTAGCGCTACAATATCTTTCCACCAACAGAAAGTCCAGGTATCAAGTTACTGTTCAGTCAATGAGGAGAGATGATTCAACTGGTCTTTAGTATAGATCAGATGCTGGAGAAGTCTACTCTAATGCCAGTGAAGGAATGAACCTGCCAGAGAGAGCAGGAACAATCAGGCAAGCGTCAAATTTTCCTTTTTCTGTGTCCTTTATATAACCGTCCATCAGAGGTACAACCAGATGAAAATATCTGGAATAAAGTTGATTCCTCCCACCTCAGAAGATCTGAATTTAAGGAAAATATTCCCACTTCAAATGAGTTAATTATAAGAAACAATCCCTCACAGGTGTACATAGCATCTTGGGTTTTAATTAAATTTAGCTGTAGTAAGATAAACTACCAAGACTAGCTGTCACATGTAGGGAATGGATATTTGGTTGAACCCATTCATTAGTTCCCAGGAAAGTATCATCTAGTAGGAAACAATTCTGTTTTGGAAATGTGAAAGTGGTACTGTGTTATGAGACATTGGAGACAATTTGTTAGCATGCCTGCTTTCTATTTCATCATTTGACTCTCTCTTGGGTCTAGCTAAAGGACTGGCTTTTGCAAGCACCACAGACACTCCCACAATCTACTCTTTGAGAGTCCATTCTCCTGACTTTCTAAACCTGAATATGTATGGGGTTTTATGATTGTACTCAAGGTTAAGAGCAGAGAGCAAGTCAAGCAAAAGACAACTGGACTGGAGTCTGTGACATGAAGCAGGCATGAACATTATTGTTTGTGTCCTTTAGTTTTTTCCTGCTTTGAATGAAGTTAATTAACAATATGAACCTAAGCTAGCAGCCTTGGAAAGGAGCAATGAAACTGTGGGGGGTAGCAAAAGAACTCTTGCTGTTAAGTTATTTTTGGTTTATAAATATACCTACTTATTACACAAGTACCCATTTATTTTTTCCCATTTAAGGGTCTGGCACCTCTCATCCTCACCTATGGTTTGCACAGGTTTCTAACGTATAATCAAACTTGGCATACAAGCCATGTTTTGTTTACAAACATTAAAATAAACCTGCTAGATTAACAAGGACATTTAAAAAGAATGTGGTACTTAAATTCACAAGCATATTTAAATGAATGAGCTCCAGTAAAGATTACTTATCATACTTATACCTATTTGCTTGTTTTTAACTATATACCAGTTGGTAGGTTAACCAAAATTGATAATAAAGATGCTTTATTTTAGGACTATAATTAATGACTTTTAGAGTGAGAATCATGACTGATATTTTGGAAATGCATTTATTTTAAATTTGTCCAACAGTCATTTTTTTAAAAAAAGATATTTATCACTTGGAACTGGGTCAGGAAAAGGACATATTAAAAGAAAATCAAAGTGAAGGCTTTTTTTCCATAGCTTTAAATTTTGAGAAACACAAATATAATCATTTTATCTTTGTGAAATGAATGGTACTATATGAACCATTGTGAGTGTAAAAGAAAAGTCATAACAGGCAATAGTAGACTTTCTACACAAAAACCAAACAAACACACTTTTTGAAAAAAGGAAAGGGAATATGAACAAGCTATAGATGTACTAATAGTAAAAAAAAAAAAATTGAAAATTTGAGACTATTTTCATGAGTAAAATTAACTGTTTCTGTACTGCCATTGAAAAGAAACCACAAAGGAGGAGCAATGTCTAGTGTACAAGGAGTCTATATTTGGCTTTTGTTTTATTGTTTGTTGCTGTTTTAGAGATTAAAACCAGGATCCTGAACATTCTACAAAACTACTGTTCCATTTACCAGCGTCTATAGTGCCTTACATTTCCTTTTTACTTTGTTTCCTGATGTATTTGACTTTATCAACTTCAGGAAAAAGAAGGCCAATACATTCTAACTACAAATGAGAACAAGAAAAAACATATACCTATATAGTAAAAGTGACTTGGCTATGAAACATGGAAGTGATAATTCCAAAACCTGAATATCAGACAAGTGCTCAGAGATGAAAAAGTTGATCTCAGATAGACTGGTTGACCATGAAATCTGAAATAGGCCCTTCAGGAAGCCTGTAGAATGAGCATGGCTCTTCTATCATTGCCCCTGATGATTTCTTTTCATTGGGTCTGGATATCCAGAAGAGGAAAAGCTTGTTTCTTGAAGAGCTGAGATGTTTACAGCTATCATGATTATATTAGGAATTTTACATCAAACATTGTTACTATTCAACCATAATACATAACTTGATGACCACCACATGAACCTGACTCCACCTTTGTTTACCCTAAAGAAATATTTCTTTAGAATATCCATAGAAGTAAAAAAAAAAAATCTATAGTAAAGCACTTGACACCGTGTAGGAAAAATCCCTATGTCTAAACACAGAGCATGGGTGCAGAGGTGAATTTGATAGTGCTACTGAAACAGAGGGCTTTGACTGGGAGTTAGGCTCACCCAGATTAATAGCAACAAAAATTGGTATGGTTAAAAATTTGTGTATTCTTTTTCTTAGACTTTCTCTTTAAATGATGTTTTTTATGTATGCTCTCCCTTAGAACACATACTCAAAAGATATATATTAATAATCATTCTACTTGATTTTGTGATATGTAAAGAGGTATCTGTGATGTGATCAAAAGCAGAAATTTTTAATGTAAGACATAGGTTCCCGTTTTTATAACCACATGATTTCTCAAAGCCCTTAAAATGCCAACGTCAATTATCATCAATAAGGAGAGGCACAAACAAATTATTTAAAATGCAACTGTGATGAGAAAGTTTATGGTTTAAGTTTTATTCCAGGATTATGGCATTTTTTTGCTTTGGATACACTATGAGGCCTACCAGTGAAATGGATCAAGATGCTTTAATTAACCACCACATACCATAACTACCCTGTCCTTGTAATCAAGCCACTCTGTGTTCTCTTAATATTTCACTGCAATGCATCCCTTTTTTGATTTCCAAATTTTTCCAAAACAGCACATATAAACCTTCTAAGTTTCACGGAGGCACCAGTGTGTTCATTTCCACATTTGCACTGATCATTGTCTTCTGATACTGGCCCATCATCCTTCTACAGTGATCTCTGTGTGTCCAACAAGCCATAACACTTCTCTGATTCTTTATAAATTACATTTTCTTACTAAAGCACTCCTGAGAAATTATATGAACAATATCTTATGTTACCTATTTCCTAAGTATACATTTATTTTGTCATATGATCCCAATCATTTCAAGGAAGGCCATAAACTTGTTATGCATTATAAACTTTTGACTATCTTATGTCTACATCCTAAGTGTTGTAATTACAGGCACCACATTCACATTCTACAACGACTAAGGATCCCAGCGCCCGAACAGGCTCACAGTCACTGAAATGTTAATTCTGCTAGGATATGGTGGATTTCATTAATTCATGAATGGTTTGAGACATCTAGATCACATTCACGCTCTTTGTTGCAGTTTTCACATATGGAGGCATCAGTGAACTGGAAGTACAACTCTTTCAAAAGAAGTCTAATTGCATTCCTATTTTCTCATTGCCACCAAACACAAGACACTATTTTTTAGTAACCCCATAACCTGTTTGTTATAATCCTAACTGACCTATTTCCCAAATCTAATACTATCCACACAACCTTATCAACAGCTTAATGGCACCCTAGATACAGCATTGCAGGCCAATCTGAGCATTATAACCTATTGGCCCATTAATACACTTCTAATCATTTCTTTATAAAACATAACCCACCCAAACAACCCTATAACCTTTCTAATGTATTCAGAACCAGCCAATTACTAAACTTGATCTCATCTGCATATTTTCCATCACCTTTTAATGAGCTCTAACTGGCTCTGCAAGTTTCAGCATTAACAAAAGCTATTCCATCCAATTTAAGGCCCTTTATTTGATTTTTTAAAAAAACATCAAATACTGTAGCAATTTAAAAGTCAATTCTTTCTTACTTATCCAATTCTTCCTTTCTTTTTTCTTTGCTTGAAAAAAATTGGAATATTTTCCAAAATTTTTCTTTATTATCTTTCTGAAAGAATAAGAAAAGTGTTAAACTGCATAAATGTGGGGTTATGTATCACCACTGCATTTATATTTTCCATTGAATTTAATGGAAGCTTTCATATGTGTGACCAAGGACAGTCCTGATTAATTTATTTCAATAAAGATACCTGGTAGTTAGAAATGAGTTTTATTCCATATGAAATATTCCTTACACTCCACCATAATAAAGAACCAAATAGCTGGAAGGGAAAAAAAGAACATGTAGAGGGTAAAGGGAAGATAAAGCGTTAAGAGAAGGAGGAAAATGGAAAAGAAAGAGAAAATGAGTAATCAAGGAAAATAAGTCAGTCTTGAGTTTGCATGAAAATTTTATTTCCCCCAATTTTCTGTAAAGCCCTGTGTAGTAGGAGCTGTGGGCTGTGTTCCTGCTGCCTCAACTCCTGGTCGTCTGGCTAGCTTATGCCCCGAAATAACAACACACAAACTGTATTCTTTGAAACACTGCTTGGCCCATTATATCTAGCCTCTTCTTGGCTAACTCTTGCACCTGGTCTAGCCCATTTCTAATAATGTGTATAGCATCCTAAGGTGTGCTTACCAGGAAGATTCTAGCTTATGCCCATCTTGGGTGGGAGCTTCATCGTGTCTGCCTGGGAGAGGGGAGCATGGCCTCTGAGCTCACTTCCTCTTCCTCCCAGCATTCTGTTCTGTTTACTCCTCCCACCTATGTTTTAACCTATGAGGCCAAGCAGTTTCTTTATTAATTAACCAATGATCTTCCTCCATCAGCCCTGTACCTGCACTTATGGCAATAGAATGTGATCATGTGGTCAGTTTATCTCTGGATTCATCAGGAGAGCTTTTTCCTAGTGTTTGTTCTTCTAGTCTGGTGTAGCTGTCATAAAAATTCTATAGCATGCATACCTTAGATAACAGGCATGCCTTAATTACTGTTATATGGGCTAGACATCCAAGTTCAAAGTGGTTGCAAGTTATCCAGATATGAGTTTTGTTCTGGCTTACAGGCAGATGACAGCCTCCCGTGCTTCTACCTGGAAGAATGCAGATGCTCTGTTCTCTAACGAACACTCACTTTTTTTCTGTGAATCCTACTTTCTAGACCTTAGATAAGCCTAATCGTGTTCCAAAGCCCTCACTTTAAAATTTCTAAGACACTAAGTGATCAGGCTCCAGCATAATTATTTGGGTTGGAATGTAGCATTTAGTTCATTATGTGAAACCCATTTTGATGTGACTGCTCTGCACCTGGGAGGGATGGATAATTTTTTTTATTTTTTCTAGCCTCAGGTTACAAATTTAATTTTCTTTTTTCATTAACTTAAGATTTATTTTTTGGGGGGAAGAGTACATGTGAATAAATGTAAATATTTGATTGCTTGATTACATACAATTTGGCTTATATTAAATTGCATATATAAAATTCAGCCCGGCATCAACTATTTACTAGGGTCCTGTGTGCTAGCTAGCCAACCCAATGCCCTATCAAGAGACACCTTAATCCTTGTCTTGTATGATGGTGGACTTTTGTTGCCAATTTAACACATCTTGAAAGAAGGACTGTCAATTCAGAAATTGCCTCTGGTTTGTGGAACTGTTTGTAGGGATAGTTTCTTAACAGATAGTTGCTATTGGGGGGGCCTAACCAACCGTGAGCAGTACAAGCACTATGTAGGCTGCCAATAGGAACTATTTCTCTGTGTTTTCTATTAAAAGGTTATGCCTAGAGTCTGGCCTTGGCTTTCCTTGGTAGTGGACTGTGCCTGCTAAGATGAATACATAACTTTCTTCTCAAGTTGTTTTTGTTCATGGTACCTCTTCCAGTGGTAAAAAAAAAAAATACAAAACCATGGAGATTATTATTTTAAATCTGAAAACTAATACCATGGGGATTTATGAAACTTTCTCAAGATTTTACAAGACCTAAAGAAAGATTCGTATACCATTCTCCTGAATTCAGAACCTACGTATTTTCTCTCCCATCTCATGACAGTGAAGGTGACCCCTTCTGAAAATGTAAGTCTATCTTTTCCAAATTCCTCACATTTAGTTGAGAAAAAATAGGGATAAAGAAGGCAATTGACTTGTCCCAGGCTTTATAGAAATACCTGTAATTAAGTCACAGAAATATAATTCTGGAAGATGGTGGTTGCCCTTGTAAATAGATCGCTTTATCTTTTCAGACTGACTTTGTCGTGAACAGAACAATATGGGAGAGTAGATTCTTCATCACTAACTTCCCTGCAAATGACCTTCCTTGCAATGATTCATTGAGGCATAGCCTCCTGGAGAAGAATATAGTTCATCATAATGACACAGGTATACCATATTTACAGCTATGAAACACCACATATCAAAATTAGTATTTATGTAAATGATCAGACAATTTCTTCAGGCCTGCTGTGTCCTTTTAATAAGGCTATCCCTCAATTATGAAGTGAGTATCAGTCAATGTTTTTCCCCAACACTCATTCTTCTCCTTACAGTTACTGTTCTGAAAAATGTTTTGCTTCTATCAACCTTAGATGGTTCTTGAGTCTATGACAGAGGAGGCAGACATTGAGAATTTATTTTTTATATCTTACATGTGAGAGATAGCATAAATGTTCCTAAGAACAAAAATACTGATATTTTTGTATATAGCTTATATGTAAGAAGATGTTCATGCAGATGTGTTTGCACATGTGCCTATGAAATATTGCATATTTACATGTAGAGGCCCTAGATTGGCATCTCCTGTCTCTCATTGTCATTCATTCTTTACCTCATCTTTTCTCTCACTGTACTCTCAGATCACTGTTAGGTAGGCAAACACTCGAGCAAGCTTTGGAGATCTATCAGTGTCTTCTACTCAGGGCCAGGATTTCAGAAGCATACAACAACTCGCAGATTTTACATGGGATCTAGGAATCTGAACTCAGAGTACTGTGCACATGCAGCCGGTGACTGAGTTATATTCTCAGCCTGCTAAAAGTGCAGAAATTCGAGACCACGTTCTAGGACTGGAAAGGAAACTCTATAGGTAAGGTTTTGCTTTAAAAACAGAAGGACTTGAGTTCATTCCTCAGAATATTAAAAATACAATGCAATATTGTGACACATGCTTGTAATCCTAACAATGTGGATGTAGAGACAAGTGGACTTTTGAGCTCACTGGTCACCTGGCCTAGACTTTGTTTCACAAATATAGGTTATGGCAACTGAAGGATAAAACTCTAGGAAGTCTCTGGGCATTCTGACCTACAAGTGTAGATGCACAAGTACTTGCCTGTATACACATGCACACAAGCATGAACACAGAGAAACAGACTCACACAAAGATTCTATATTATTTACCACATCTGAGCATTCCAATTCTAGATTCTCTGCTTAAAGATTCATGAGATGGAAAGTTTGTCAGTCTGAGAAGTTAGAAATTAGGTACTCCCTAGTTCCTTCATCCCTCCGTTTATTTCTTCAGACACATCCTTAGCAAGTTATCACATTAACCTAGCTTGAGCAGATCTCAGTGTGCCTGAGTCACCATCACAATCCAGAATCTCTTTTCACAACATTTATTGACAGAGTACAATTCTATAATTAAAAATTGTATCTTCTGTGTCTGGGTTACCTCACTAAAAATGTTTCCTAGCTCCATCCATTTTCCTGCAAAATTCAAGATGCCATTATTTTTTTTCTGCTGTGTAGACCTCCATTGTGTAAATGTACTACATTTTTCTTATCCATTCCTCAGTCAAGAGGCATTTAGGTTGTTTCCAAGTTCTGGCTTTGACAAACAATGCTTCTATGAACATAGTTGAGCACATGTCCTTGTGGAACGATCGAGCATCCTTTGGATATATACCCCAAAGTGGTATTACTGGATCTTTTTTTTTCAATTCATATTTCTCTTTATTGTCTATTGTCTTCTGGTTATGAGTCAGGTAGTCAAGTAATTGACTTCAGAGAAGTGTAAAACCCACTTCTTTTTTTTATTGAGAAAAGGAAAAGAAAAAAAAGTTTCCGCCTCCTCCCAGCCTCCCATTTCCCTCCCCCTGTTCCCAACCTAGATCG
>NW_026068178.1:397716-405536 GCF_014885135.2 Alexandromys fortis | reverse complement strand
AGCAATGCCACTCTTGGGAATATACCCAAGAGATGCCCTATCATATGACAAAAGCATTTGTTCAACTATGTTCATAGCAGTATTATTTGTAATAGCCAGAACCTGGAAACAACCTAGATGCCCTTCAATGGAAGAATGGATGAAGAAAGTGTGGGATATATACACACTAGAGTACTATGCTGCGGTAAAAAACAATGACTTCTCGAGTTTTGCATGCATATGGATGGAAATAGAAAACACTACCCTGAGCGAGGTAACCCAGACCCAAAAAGGTATTACTGGATCTTAAAAAAAGTTATATCCTAATTTTCTGAGAAATTGCCATAAGTGGTTTTTAAATGCCAGGCAACTAAAACCAGCCTACAAATCACAATCCTAGAGAACTTAGAAAACAAAGATGACACTAAGAGAGACATATATAGATCTAATCTACATGGAATGTAGCAAAAGACAAGATCTCCTGAGTAAATTGGGATCATGGGGACCTTGGATGAGGGTTAAAGGGAAGGAGAGAGGCAGGGAGGGGAGCAGAGAAAATTGCAGAGCTCAATAAATATCAATAAAATTATATACTCAATCTTGAGTTAGTTATTTTTAACTTTTGCACCTAAAGAAATAAGCATAGCCTTTTTCCTATCAACAGGTAAAGATTTTGGAGATGTGACCAATATGATACTCCAACCCATATTGGGCAACCTTAATGAAATCTTGATTCTTATTTTTTTCCTATGTAATAGAAGAGTTCAACATTCAATCATAATCTACAACTCATTAATACCAAAACATGATTGACTAATATTCATTCATCTTTATGTATGTGGACTGGTTATTTCACAAAGAAGTCATAGAAGACTAGCAAACTACCTACAAACTTCCTGTCTATGACTAGAGACAATGAAAATTACAATGATACTGCATATAATATCATTACATAAAAATGTGTAAAATTTACCTTATGTTTCTCCCTTTATTTCTTTTTTTCATTAAGTGCTATTTTCTCCTGTCTAGTTAGTTTCCCCTCTTATCCTCTTCTTCCAATTCCTCTTCCCAACCTCCGCTAACCCACACCACCCATTTCTCTTTAGAAATTGGCAGGCCTCTCATGTATACTAGTGAGTCATGATGAATCAAGTTGCATTAAGACAAGGCACCTCTTATTCTATTAAATCTGTCAGAGGTAACTCATTAAAAGAGAAGCATCCCAGAAATAAGTAACAGACTCAAAGACAGTCCCTGAGTCCACTGTCATTAGTTACACAAGAAGACCAACCTACAAAACTGTAAATGTGTGCAGAGGGCCTACCTAGGTCAGTCCCCTGTAGGATCTCTGTCTATTCAGTCTCCATGAGCCTCTTTGAGTCCAGGTTAATCAACTTTGTAGGTTTTATTGTGGTGTCCTTGACACCTCTGTCTTCCATAGTCCTCCTTCCCCCTCTCCCACAGGATTCCCTGAGCTCTGACTAAAATTTAACTCTAAGTTCCCACATCTGTTTTCTAAAAATAGTTCTTAACACTCAGAAAAATTCAACAGCTGTGTAGTATTATTTTTGGTATGAAGAACTTGAGAGTCAGTTATGGGATATGTTATTCCATCACTCTTGAATTCAGTGTCTAGTTCTTATTGTAGGGAAATATTTGTGAATGTCTACTCACAATAGAAACAGAACTGGTGAAACAATGAAGTAAGGATGACACCAAGATCCACCTTGGTGGGTCAATGCTTTTATTAGGGTTAATTAGAGTAGTAAATTTGAAGGTTTGCTTATCAGAGACAGCTATGCCAATAAAAGTCACTCACCATAGGTGAAGACTCATTTATTTTGGTGTTCTTGAGATATCATAGGCAGACCAACATGCCAGAGTAACACTTAGAGACTGCTGGCTTATCTCAGTCTCCCCCGTTGTCTGTAATACTTCCATAATTTTAAATAGAGAGGTTGATGCACAAATGGTAAGTTTCAGGAACTTCCTGAGGCTTTTATTTTATCCCCTTAGTCTTAAAGAGCTACAGATGAAAATGCTGTACAACAGTTCAAAAATCACAGTCATTTTCCAATATAATTACAAAAACATCTATAAATTAGAAAACTAACACAGGGAAACTAGAAATGTAATTTTGCCATTCCTTTAAAATAATTTATTGCCTAACATTTTCTTTACAAAATACAGTCTAGTCCAAGATCATATGTTAGATTTTATCATCTTTTGTAGTATGCTTCAAAGAGAAATATTTTCTTGGATTTAATTTGTCTTGATGATCTACATAGGAGACAATGTAGATTAAAATAAATATTTTTTGTTTTCAGATTAACATTATGAATTCTTGTCTATATATGTATTGTAACAATATGCAATATATTATTCATCATTCATCATAACACATCTTAAATGTACTTTATATAATACAATTAACATATTATTTTTATTACAAAAATATGTGATATATACATTTATTGATTCTGTGTTCTGTTTGCTCTGAAATGAAATAAAACTTCAACTTGTCCCATTATTAGTGAGGCCAAATTTGAGTCATTTGGAATATGTTATTCATTTTTACCCATCAGAAAGTGCATATAATATGAAAAGAATTTTTAGCCCTCAGCAATTTTTACTATCTTTTCTTATTCAGTAACACACACTGATATTAGTTGCATACCTGAATTATCACCAATATAAGTTACTATTACTATTTTTGTTGTTCGTACCAAATCACAACCATTTTTCTTTTTCACTTCTTCCCATTTTCTATATTAAAGTTAACACTTGAGTGCCTGTTTTATTAATGTATGATAATCCATCAATCATAATTTAATGATAGGTTCATTTCAGTAGAAAGTCCTTGGTGAAGTATTTTTGACTTCTATATATGCTCACATCATGTTCAACTGCATATTTTTTTGGTATAGCGAAATACGCTAGAAACATCTTGTACATTTGTTTCCTGGAGTACTGAAATCAGCCAGCTCCTTAAAGATTATGCTTCCTTTTCAATGAAAAATGTCACTGAAGACATAGATCTAAGCCATATGTATTCCTTGCCAGGGAATATGTGAGTAACTCTGTTCCTAGATCTTTTCCATGAATGTGTAATGAATATGCATATATGAAATACCTACCCACACATAGAACTAATAACAGCTGTTCTTTCCAAACATAATCCTCACCAATTCCAGTTCCAGCATTACTCTCAGGTGTTATTATCCTTTCCACATGAATTAAAAATTTGATACACTGTGAACTGTCTTTTGTGCAAGAAGATTTTGAAGCTGATCAGTGATATGAAAAGAGAGAAAATAGGCTAAACAAAGAACTTAATGTTTAAGTAAACAAAAGAAGAAAGGAAGAAAGGGGGAAACAAAGGAAGAAAGGAAAAAAGGAGGAGGAAAGAAAAAAGGAGGGACAGAGAGTAGGAGGGAGAGAAAGAAGGAAGAAAGGTAGGAAAGAAGGAAGGAAGGAAGGAAGGAAGGAGAGTCTCTCATTCAAATATATTTTATCTAATTTTTTTGAAAATGAAGAAATTTGAAGCATTTTAAACAAAATAAAAGTTATTTTAAATTGCTCAATATTCACATAAGAAAAAATGTGTTTTGTTTAATTGTTTCCTGATGTGGGAGTGTCATATATCAATCTGTTGATTTCATTGGTTAAGCAATAAAGAAACTGCTTGGCTGGCCCTGATAGGTTAAAACATAGGTGGGAGGAGTAAACAGAATAGGATGCTGGGAGGAAGAGGAAGTGAGCTCAGACTCTGCTCTGCTCCTGGAGAGACTCGACAGCTCTGCTCTGTGGAGCAGAGGCCCGGCTCCGCTCTCTCAGGCAGCTCCGACCCAGGATGGACGTAGGCTAGAATCTTCCCGGTAAGCGCACCTTGGGGTGCTTACACACATTATTAGAAATGGGCTAAATTAATATGTGAAAATTAGCCTAGAAGAGGATAGATAGAAATGGGCCAAGCAGTCGTTAAATGAATACAGTTTGTGTGTTGTTATTTTGGGCATAAGCTAGCAGGCGGCTGTGGTGCTGGGGACGCAGCCCCGCTGCTCTTATTTCAAAAGTTTCCTTTAAGATTTTTATTGGGACAGATTATTTTTCTGCAGTCTGTGTTGGCCCCAATCCTCTTACATGTGCCTCCCAATTCCTGGAGTTACAGGTTTGTGCTACCTTACTCCATTTGAAGATGAAGTTTAAATATAAGATATCATTGTTACATCCATCTGTCCACAGCCCTTATGTTGATTTCTGATCTTGTGGTCTAGAGAGGGGGATGTGTTAAATATCTCTATGATCTCTTTTCATCTTGTGCACACTAATAACCCAGGTTTGGCATCACAAGTGCTAATACCTCCTGGGGATCTGATAGGTTATTCTAGACTCCAGAGATACCTCTGTTCACATATGTAAGCACCCCCATATACACAAAACTAAAAATTTTAAATTCTTATAATAAAATAACACATCATATATATATATATATATATATTACTTTTTAAATAGTAAACGCAAATTGCACATATGTATATATCTCTTTAAATTAAGAACAGTACAATTTCAACTTTACTATGAGTTCTTAATCTTATTACTGTATGCTAATTTTGGTCAATTTTGTACATATACCAGAAAATTGGAATATAAATGTTGACTGAAGCATATTAAAAACTCTGTTTTTAAATAAAGAAACACATATTTCAAAACACTGTGTAAGAAGATATGGGGCAATTCTTTAACCATTAACTTCCATTCATAATAAAGCCAGGATGCAGCTGTGGCTCAGTAAGTAAATACACTTGCTGCAACACATGTGGCCTGGAGTTTAGATCCTGACACCTACATATCAAGACAAACATGTGTCTAAGAAATCTAGATCCAAAGGATGAGACACCACCTTCTAGCCTCTAAGCATGTGCCACATTGTACAGCTACATATATACATATACACATACACACTCACATACACACACACGAATAAATAAGTAAATAAATCTTTTTAAAAAGACATAAACTATCTTCAGTAGAAGCACAGAGCAGAATCTTAGAGAAAGTTCAGTGCATTTGAATTTTACAGACCTCTAGGAGTTTATAGGGGAGAGTTTTACTGCTGACTTTACACAAAGATGTGGGATTTAAACAGTCATTTCAAAAGCTAATTAAATTTTCCGTTTACTTTTTAACATCTGGTCATATATGAGAAATACAAATGTTCAAGGTCTGCATAAAATGATCTGTGTATTCAGTCTAGTGAATTACAGCTTGGGAAATAACCACCATTTTCCACTTTATTAAAATAAAACAAAAACTTTAGCATTTTGCTTAAAGCAGCCATGGTCCTGCACTGAAGACCATTGATTGAGCTGTCTGGCAGTGAGGGATTTGTGGAGGGATGTAGTGGTCCACCACACCACATGTAAATAAATGATACAGAATGAGTATGAAAAGATGATCTAGAAAGGAAATGCATCCTGAAATTGAGGACACAGACACTTGAGCCTGACAGTGTTAGAACAATATAAGACATACCTAGGTGGGTTAAACATCTTGCGTGGACAAAGAAGATTAGCCAGTATGAGTAACCATCATGCCATCTTCATATTCTGTCCTCTTGCATTTTTCTTCCAACTTTGGGTTAAAGTACCAAAAGTTTCTTAAAAAATACTACATGCCAACTTTTTTCTTACTTTTTTGTAATTAAGCTAATAAAAAATGCTCAAATTTTAGAACAACGTTTTCTCAAATTAGTGGAAGATAAAAACAGTGTCCTCTCTTCTCAGTAGTCTCTAATTACATTATTGAAAATTCCAGGAGGAATAAAATTATGCCATATTCTCTCAGCATTTTTATTCCCTGATGCCAACAGCAGTGATACAATCACTAGTGACTTCTCAATCCATGCAGGAGGAATTGAACTTGACTGCTTACTTTCATGAGGGTTTTCCAGATGTGCCTATGTGTAAAACTCCCATGAGGCCTAGTTAAAATACACATGAAACTCTCCCCCTTTTTTTTTTCTCTGCAGTGATTCTGTTTTTTTCACTCTGGATGTGTCCCAGGAATCTGTATTCGTAACAGATGCACCAAGTGAATGGATCTTAATGTTCCAAGAAGTGATGCTTGGGAACTAGTTCTGGGGCTATATAATATAACATAATCTGTAATATTTCCAGGGGAAATAGCCACAGTTTTGCTTAGTAACATGTTCGGTGTCTAATAGACCTTGTAGTTAAAGTAGAAGAGGCTTTCTTCACAAAGTTACAAGTAAATTCTCACGACTGCAATTTCCTCCTCATACTCAGGGTGGAAATGAGAAACAGCTGGTCTTTTAATAACCCTTGAAGATTATTATTCAGTTACTCATCCATCCACCTTCCCTTCTCCTAGCTAAATTGTTCCATTTTCTCCTACAATGTCCTGTAAGCCTCACTACCCAAGCCCTCTTTCTTTCAGTTGTCTAGTGTTTGAAATAGGACTGAAAGTGTGCTGTTGTGCTGTGTGCTACATGGACTCAAGTGCAATCCTTTGAAAATTTTAAGATCGATGATGTTTGGGGAAATTTTCTAGAATATTATTTTTCTTAAACAGTGCTCTCTATGTTTTAATTTTTCTGTGCAGAGAGTAAAAAAGACGTGATAGAATTAATAGAGTGCCAGAGTTCCACAGCCTTGTTTCTACTGATTGCTCTTGCAACTTGGAACAAACGCTTTAATCTCTTGTTCATTACCTCATAACAAGTGATATGCATTCTGCCTAAATTCTTGATTATAAAATTCTAACTATTGCTACCTAAGGGAATTGGGAAAAGGTTAATTTCAGTCTTTATCTGGAATTTGGTGTGTGACCCCCAAAAGGCAGGCTTAATGTGATGCTATAGAGAAATAGCAGAGTGTCAGTAACTCAGAGATATGCATTGTAAGATTACCCAAATATGTCCAGTGTATTAAACACAGCAAAGACAATACAGCTGGAAATGGCATGACTAGTTAAGCCAAATTTCAAATGAAATTGTTTACTTTAGCAAACAAATGCATGCTTTTCTTGAAAGGCAAATTCTTCTCCAGACTTTCTGCTTCTGTCCATTCTAGGTCTAATTTCACAGCACGGTATTCCTCATGATGCACAAATTTCTGTAGCAATCTTGTTGTGATGTTTCCACTACAGTGCAGTCAAAGTCATAACACTATACCATGCTTGTTTAGCTGTGGAGTCCCAGCAAAGCAATAACCTTTCTCAATGAAGAAACCAAGTAGAGGGTACCATTTTTAGGAGACAGATTGATTTAACAATATAATATCAACTATTCAAGTCAGTTATTATTCAACAATAACCAACATTTAATGAATACTCTTGAATAAACTGATAAACCTAGGAGCCTATGAGACCAATCTCTTTCCAAATGGTACCATGCTCTCTTTTACTCACCATGTAATACTATGAGTTAAGTGTCATGTTGTGTTCATGTTGCTTATAAACTGTTGTAGGAAGAAGTGAAATAATTTGTGTGAGATTCTACAGGCAATAACCCCCAAAAGTAAATTATGGATATGTAAATTAATAATGTGAGCCAACATTATTACTGTCTAGCAAGCAATTTGATAATTTAGCATAGAATATGTGGTATATAAACAACCCAAGTCTATTTATCTTAATTCTGAATTCTTTTTTTATTATTTATTTATTTATTTATTTATTTATTAAAGATTTCTGTCTCTTCCCCGTCACCACCTCCCATCTCCCTCCCCCTCCCCCAATCAAGTCCCCTCCCTTGTCAATCCAAAGAGCAATCAGGGTTCCCTGCCCTGTGGGAAGTCCAAGGACCAGCCTCCTCCATC
>NW_026068178.1:393958-396340 GCF_014885135.2 Alexandromys fortis | reverse complement strand
AAAACCATGGAGTTTGTTTAACGTTGCCAGAGCCTACTGAACATGACATGGGGCCTGTCATGGAGTGTTGCTGATGTACCTTGTGTCACTCTTTTGGGAAAAAAAAAAAAGAAAAAAAAAACTTATTTTCTTTTTTCCAGCATCTATCAGTTGCAAATGGCCTCTTGATAAGGGATGGGACTTTGCTTTCACTTCCTTTTCTCATTGCTGGGTGTTTTTGGCTAATTTGAAACTGCAGATCTTTTTCTTGCTGCACATCTTTGTTAGTCTATATGTATGTTACTTGTGTCTGGAGGACATTGTCTCTTTGGAGTCTATCATCAGCTCTGGCACTTGCAATTTTTCCACCTTTGCTTTTGCTTAGATCCCTGAGGTTTGAGGAGAAAGGTGTGGTAAGACACACTTTTAGGGCTAAGTTTAACAAAGATTCTCAATCTCTGACTGAACATGGTCCAGTCGTGGGTCTCTGTTTTAATTCCCATCTACTGCAAACAGAATCATTTCAGATAATGGCTGAAGGCTGGACTGATCTATTGGCAAACAAAATGTCATTAGTGATCATTTTCTTGTTATGTTCCTGTAGCAGAATAAAAGCAGTTTTTCCCTAGACCCATGACCTATCTAGTCCTAGGTACTTGTCCTCATGTATCTCAGTCACTTATATTTTGAAAATGATAATTGTATGCTTTTTCTTTCTTTTTTTTTTGAGCTTTCCTGAAGTGATACATATCAAATACTGTCTCCTAATGTGAGCTGTTGTGAAGCTGTCCATTCATCTCCCCATGGCACTGCCTGAAACTTTTTGTGCTTTGATCATCACTGAAGAATGTCCACTTTCTCATCTAGTCACATTAAAGTATTTTATTTATTTTTGCTCTAAAGTGACTCCCCATGTTCTCTCTGCTGAGCTGACAATCCCTCATTTTAGCTGTTTGACAGCTGGCACACCCTGACTGTCAGCATCAGTATTTACTAATGGGCCATTTCTCTTTCAGAAGCAGTTTTCATTAAAAAAAATAAAAAAAGATAATGAAGAAATTACTTGACCCCAGACATGTAGCTATTGATGACCATGGTCTGTGTCATTGGGTCTCTCTGACATCTGTGCTCAAACAAGAGGACAGGATGAACAAGAATGGAGACACAGAGACAATGGAGGAAAATTCAAGGAGAGAGAAGGCGGATGACTCAGACTCAGGAAGACAGGCACCCGTCTTTGTATTGTATGTCAGTTCCATGGGCCATAATACCCGCGTATGGTTAATACTCAGAGCAAGACTAGCAAGGAGCTGTACTTGAGCACTTTATATATTATATTTGAATAAAAGAACTGAGGTTTAAAGAAGGCAAGTGAATGGCTCAATAAGATAGTGAAAGATTAATAAAACTATGTATCAGTATATATATTAATACCCAGGTTTAGCACTGTCTAGAAACTGACTTGAATCTAGACTTCTACCAAAAAATTGTTGTATGACATTTAACACATGGTGTGAGGATGTATGTATATACATGTGAATGCCTAACAAGAATTCAATACTAATGTTTTTTTGCAGAATGACTAGAATATCAACACTTATGCTTGACTAGGATTAAATGTACTACTGAATATAAATATTTAATCAAGTATCAGGCAAGAAAGAACTACTGTGACAAAATAAACATTCTTATTCATAGTCTTTTTAGTTCTACAATTAATTGCTGGAACTGACATTGAAATGTGAGTTTCTTTCCTGGTTAACAATGACAAAATCCTTTTTGTTTTATCTTTTGAAACAGGGTTTCAGGTTCTTATTTTTTGTCTTTCTATGTGTTGGAGCTAGCTATGTATATCAGGCTAGCCTCAAATTCACAGAGATCCTTCTCAAAGTAAAAATTCTTTCAAGTCAATAAATAAGAAATGTAAGAAGGAAAGACATGAATAAGGAATTAAATGCATCCCCTTATCACAGTAACTTCGATTGGGATATAGATAAAACCCACTCAGCCCAATATTGTACTTACATTTTAGAACCTATAAACTGAGACATACGTCATTTTTCTGGGTGGTACAATGGTACTATTGTTCTGTGCTTAAATTTATGACAATATTACAGTAAAGTTAACTTTTTATCAGCACAGGATATAATCAAATAAAAGGAGAATATAATGTATTTGACTAAGAAAATAACATTTGTCACAGAAAAAAATTCTATTCATAATATTAAGATATAGAATATACTGGTTGTATAGCCTTAATATTGATGTTTTTCAAAATCTAATTCTATGAGAATGAAAGAATATGAGTTAAACAGTATAATCCTAGAAGCCTGAATTCTAAATCTAGCCCTGTTCATACACTTAACAATCATGACTACAGTGTTCAAGCACTCTTTTGGGGTT
>NW_026068178.1:367257-393909 GCF_014885135.2 Alexandromys fortis | reverse complement strand
CAGAGAAAAATGAGAGTGCAGAGCTCAGTGATGTAAGCATGATATCTGGAAACAGTGGGGAAATCTCTTGATACTAGTCCTGTTGATGGCACAGTTCCATGATCTCAAAAGTGCTCCAAAAGTTTGCCATTCATAATGAAGTAGAAGATTCCTATCCTCCTACTCAAAACTCCACTGAGCCTCATGTTACTTGCATCTCTGCCTAACATGTATTGTAGTGACAGAGAGACACTGTCCGTGCTGTATTTCAGGGTCTTTGTTTGTACTTTCAGATGCAAAGCTTTCAAAAGTTGTATGATATCTGAAAATTTTCAGTGATTCAGATAACTGGAGGCAGAACATCAATGCTCATCTTCTTTCATTTTTTCTTTGTAAAATTGCACAGATACTTTACCAACCAAGTTCACTACTATTAGTAATAGTATATTATATGACACTCAAATTCACCACATTCATAATATTCAAAGAAGGAAACAACCTATATGTCCTGTAGTTGGAATTTTCTTTGGGCAGCTAACCAGCTCCCAAATAAAGACAGGAGACTTATTATTAATTATGTTTGCCCAATCTTAGCTTACCTCTTGTAACTTAATTTAACATGCTTCTCTTCGTCTGTTTTGCATAAGGGCTATTTACATTCATTCATTCTATGTGTTCTATTTTCCTGTGTCTTCTATGTCTGACCCCCATCTCTCTTCTCTCTCTCTCTCTCTCTCTCTCTCTCTCTCTCTCTCTCTCTCTCTCTCTCTCTCTCTCTCTCTCTCTCTCCTTCCTCCCCTGATTCTAGATTCCCTTTCCTTTCCTACCTATTTTCTCTGACTGTACCAGCCATGCCTCTCCCTCCTCTACCTAGTTATTGGCCATTCAACTTTTTATTAGATCATAGATGCCCTGTGCAGGTAAGTTAAAACAGCACCATATCATTTCCTAGTTAAACAAATATTGAGCAACATAATAAATATTATGCAACACATCTTTACATAGTTATACCAACATTCTATTCTGCAACAATGTCCTTCAACAGACAAATGGACAATGAAAAGGTATACATATAAAAATGGAATGTTATTTAGTTGTAAAAATAAAAGAAACCATGAGCTTTACTGGTAAATAGGTGGCCTGGAAAAAAATTATATTGAGTGTAGTAACCTATGCCCAGAAAAACAAACATTGCATGTTCTTTCCCATCTCTCAATCCTAGTTCCAAATCTTTAGATATGAACATAAAACTTGCAATAACCACAGAAACCAGGAAAGTATAAAGTGACTGCAGATGTGTATGTGCAAAGGGGGCACTGGAAGGGAACAGAATATCTCTAATATGACCTTGTGATGCCAATTTCACCCTCATCCTCTAGTCAAAATTATGAAGCTATTTGTCATGTTACATTGAGGGATGGTTTTGTGCAGCTTTCTCAGAAAAGGGAAAATTATGCCATATAAATATATATGGAAATATATATATATATATATATATATATATATCCCCCCACACACACATACACACTCACTCACTTAGGCTAATAATGCTCTCCACAAGAAATACAGGCTACGAAAGAAACCAGAAACCAGTTCTAGGCCAGACACTAGGATCCTCTCTTAGAAAAATTATATAATTCCTTGCTTTCATGTATACTGCTTCATGGCTTCATCAGATCTCATGATTTTTTTCCCTTATAGACCTGTCTCACCTGCCTTCTATCCATATATCCTTAGCATGATGCAGGATTAGCAGTTTTTGCAAAAAGAACTTGACAAATGAATGAACTGACAAATAAACAAGCTACACATATACCTGATACTTAGATGGCAGAAAATTCTTGGTTTTGTACTCAAAATTAATCCTTTCTAGAAAAGACCTAGCAAGGTCACATCATTACATAAATCACCATGATTTTACGGTCATTCACATATTTACTATGTCTCCTGTAAACTACATAAGATGATGGCTCATCAATTGCCTATTAAGGATGGCTTCCTTCTGTTATAAGCATGGTTGCTGGATCATTAGCTGGGCCTCAAAATACTTAAGTCAAACAAATGAGAACCCACCCTCTCTTCAGTAATTCTCTTCTGTCCATTTAATCATTACATTTCTGGAGGAATGCATTCCTTTACTTTAAATCCCCAAGTTTTTTCGCCTGCTATTTCTTTGTCTCATTTTTCTATCTTTTATATTTCATTTTTTCTTTCCTGCAAATTAAAAAAATGCATATACTTGATGAAGTACATGATTAAATTATTAGTAACAAATCACTTGCTCAGGTATGTGGTGCACCAGACATTGTTCTAAACATTTCCCCAAATTACCTTACTTAACAGCCTTTAAACCTGTAAAGTGGGCTCTACTATAATGTACCATTTAAAAAGTAAATAAATAAATAAAAAATAAAAAAAAACTAATTTTTATCAACTATGGAAAAAGTAATAGTAAGATTTGGCTACAAATTAAAAGATCTGACTCCAGAAATGAAGTCATTAATCATTAAGGTATAAAAGAATCTCTTGTACTGATTTAAAATTTAGGGGAGACTCGGGTCTTATGAGTTTTAAATTTCCCTTGGCTATTTTACTTACAAAATTCACTTCATATTATCACTCTGAAAATAGATCTGACTCAGTTGAAATTCCAGATCATGCTGGCCTCCCTAGCTGTCACATGCAAACTGACAGCCTACTCAGTTCTTGATCTTAGGAATTATAGGAGAATCTTGAACCTGTCAGGATGCTTGACCAGTCATTGATCCACTGTGTGAATGACAGTACCTGCATTCCTCTGTCCATCTAATGTTCTGTCTGGAAGTGGCCATTTCTCAGAGACTACATAAGATGCCTGTAACTACATTTCCTATTAAAATGCATGTGTCACCAAGAAAAATGGGCAAAAGGTCAGAAAGAGGGCACCAGCCTGTGGGCAGTATATCTGATCACAATATTTTCCAGGGATGACCAGCTGTGAGACCTGGAGTAAGCCACTTAACATTTCCAGATCTCAGTTTTTCCCTAATTATGAGTTGAAGAGGTTAGCTCACAGATTTTACAAAAGGCCCATTCAGCTACTAAATTCTTCAAAAAGCATTTAAAACAATATATGAATAAGAAAAAATAATTAATAGCTAATTTAGAGAGTTTGACCCTAAGGTGGACAGTGGCACCTCTGAAACTCAAATCAAAGGCTATGTGAAACTAACACCAACCTTGTCTAAAGGTTGTCCCTACTGAGTGTTAAGACATGAAAAGGAGTAATAAACTGTGGATGATGCAGAGGAATAAAGCAAATGATAATTATCTCCAGGAAGACGAGCCAGGAGCAGGGAGGAGATATTGATCTGAGGAAGTAAGCATTAGAATGAGAATAATGAAGAAGAAATATGGGTCTCGTGTGATCTGAGAGATGGAAGTCGGTGGAGCATAACTTACCCAAGTCTGAAACTGGATGTGTTGTTGAATGTGGTTTTTAGCAATTATCATCTCAAACAGACTTAGATTACCAAGGAGAATTATGGCCCTACACAGTGGGAATCTAGAACGAGAAGAGTCTTGGGAATGCTTGATTCAGTGTCTCATGGGAATCTATAAGCAGACAACGTTCTTCTATCTCTTTGCTTGGCTTTCTTTGCCACTTCTAAATTATGCAGTTGTTTCTCACTTTGCATTGATGGAAGGAATGGTTTTGTACAGTTCACCCAAAAAGGGGAGAAATTATATCTCAAAAATATATAAAAGCCTGTTTTATAATTTATTAACCCAATTTCTTTTTTTTTAATTTTTATTTATTTATTAAATATTTCTGATTCTTCCCCGCCACTGCCTCCTATTTCCCTCCCCCTCCCCCGCTTAAGTCCCCCTCCCTTGTTAGCCCAAAGAGCAATCAAGTTTCCCTGCCCTGTAGGAAATCCAAGGACGACCCACCTCCATCCAGGCCTAGTAAGGTGAGCATCCAAACTGCCTAGGCTCCCACAAAGCCAGTTCGTGCAGTAGGAACAAAAACCCATTGCCATTGTTCTTGAGTCAATTTCAGTCACAAAACCTGACTTCTAAATCAATTCCCTTCAGCAGAAGTTGCAATGTCTTCTGGTTGTCTTAAGTTTCTGTTATTTACCTCAGATACTTCAGCATAGGGTGAGGCTTCTACATTGAAGCAGATAAATTATAAATAGTATGAAAGTTGGATACTGAATTTTCCTTAGGTTTCTCTACAGTGTGGAAGCAGAACATTGATACTGGGAGCTGGACTGGCATCATTGTGGTTGTCAAGAAAAGAAAAAAGCAACCAATCCAACCAAACAAAAATTTTGTAAAGGAAGTTAATACACATTTTACATAAAAATCAAATCCAGTTGATTTGAAACCAATATACCAGTATCATGAAAAACATGTGTTTATAGATCTTAGTTTGTTAGAAAATTATGCTAAAGAAAAAGAAAACATAAAGTCCACGTTAGTTGATGATTTAAGTTCATGCCCTTCCAAACTAAAAAGAAATAGAGATACTGGTTGGACAGAAGACTCAGCAGCTCAAGATGCTTCTTGCCCTTGTAGAATACTTGAGTTTGATCCCCAGGACCTACCCAAGTCATCTTACAACTATTTGTTACTCCAGTTCCTGGGGATCGGATACCCTATTCTGGCTTCATGGATCATTCTCATATAAGTGTGTTGTGGTATATTTGTTTACACTGTGTGAAAATGTATCACTGTTATTGGTTTAATAAAAAAAAATACCCTGAATGGGCAAGAGCTAGGGGAGAGAGAATAGGCAGGAGCGAGAAGAAAAGGAGATGAATCTAGGTTTGTGAGAGATGCCAACAAGATAAGGAAGGAGTCAGACATACAGAATGGAGAAGTGGTAAAAAAAAATGTAGAATTTAGATTAATAGAAACAGGTTAATTAATTTAAGAGCTAGTTGGGAATGAGTCTAAGTGTTGTGAAAAGAATATTTTATGTGTTGCTGTTTTACCATGCCTTTATCAGCTACCTCTGATTGGTCTAATAAAAGCTGAACAGCAAATAGCTAGGAAATAGAGAAATAGACAGGACTGACAGGCAGAGAGAAAAACATAGACAATCAATCAGCCAGCCAGGGGCCAGTCAGCTGTTTACCAACCAGTTGGCAGTCAACAAGGCAGACATGGAGGAAGCCAGAATGTAGGATGGACAGTATATAGATGAGGTAGATGAGCCTCGGGTCAGCATATAGATTAATAGAAGTGGGTTAATCTAAGTTAATAAAAAAAAAAAACTACCTAGAAACAAGCTTAAACTAAGGCTGAGCATTCATAACTAAAAATAAGTCTCCTTTATATCATAATTTGGTGGCTGGGGGTCCAAGAAAGCCTGACACACCTAAGCTAAAAGAAAGATATCATATTTTTCATAGGTCTCCATGTAATTATTAGGGAGCTGATAGACCCAAAAGAAATTTTGACAAGAAAGTCCTACAAAATCTTTTGCCCGACCTGGGGCACAAACACACAGATGAAGAACTCATGCAAGCCCATGCCACTGCAGTCACATCCTGGGCATCTGCAGGCACTCCCAGCAGTGAGCTGTCACTAATTGTGAACACAGGCTTAGCAACATTCCAGACACAGTATGCTTGTTGAGCATTGGACTTGGTGAGCATGAGGCTAAGTTCTCACAGAAAGGTAAAGCAGAGCAGCTGCTCAGAAACAGTAGGATAACCTGCTAGAGCTACTGTCTTGGGAAAGAGCCAGCCACCAGTGTCATCTGCTAAGGGAAGCCACATGCAACCACAGGCAAGTAAGAAGTCAAGTCCAGATGTACAATGCTTGAAAATGTGCTTAGATGCTAAAGAAAAAAAAAACTGGGTGTAGACAGTCATAGAAAAAATAGTTTTAAAATAATAAAGTAAAAACTTTTAAAGGAGTAATAGTATAAAAAGAAAATAAGTCATGATTATGGGAAATAGAGAGGGCATCTGGATCCTGTATGATGCTTGGTTGCCTTGAATTTTTGAATGATAATGTTATGAGTGAAGGACAAAAGCTGCAGAGAGATATTGCATTATAGAGTTATAGACAAAACTGCTAAATTAAAACAACTTATAGGTTTTCATCACTTCATATTAGAAGTCAGGAAATGTGTTTCATTGGGGGAAAGATTATATCTTTGTTTCCACAGGAAACAAAAAGCAATTGATTTTTTCAAAATTAGTAAAAACAAGATTTGATAAGGGGAGACCTCCTGAAAATCTTGACTGAAAATAAGAAGGAAGGAACAAAAAACAACAATAATAAGACAGGTGACATATATAGGTGACATATCCTCTGCTATTGGACCAGCTCTGAGCCTGGATGAGACATAAAAAATCTTCTTGGTTACAGTCATACCATTTATCACATGCCATCCTTTTATATGGTATGGATGAAGATTAATATTGTAGTTTTGTTATGCATCCCAAATGGGTGACTATTCAGGCAGCCAGATGTCTCTGTCATTTTTTATAGTTTTAGAACTGGTTGGCTCTGTACTTTCAGTTTACTCAAGTACCACAATATCCGTCTTTGGTCTCTGACGGGCCTGAAGACTAGATAGTTAGAGTATTATTTGTCACCAAATTCAGAAAAGAAATTCAAAAGGGATGTAAAATGTAAATATAAAGTTGAGAGACGCATCGCTTACGTTGTTTACCTGTTTTACTATCTGAAGAGCTATTTTTAGATTGGTAATACAAATTTTGATGGAAAATGTTAGATATAAAACTTTGGACTCACCAATATAATAAAGTAGCTTCTAAATACAAATGAATTGGATGTTACAATATAATCCCTACTTGATAATTCTTGTCATCATATATTGTTTTACCGTGTTAAATTTAAAACATCTTTTTTTTCAGACAAAAGGGAAAAATGTGTGTAATATTTGCTTACACTATGTGAAGATATGCCATTGTGGTTGGTTTAATAAAAAGTTAAAAGGCCAGTAGCTAAGCAGAAGAGAATAGGCAGGACTTGTGGGGAGAGGAAAAAACCATGGTATGAATCTCGGCATGTGAGAGACTCCAAGACATGGAGGGAGTTGGAGTTTGTCAATCACCTTTAGTGTTGTTTCACTTAATTTGCTATGCTATATGACTTCTGTATTTATCTCAATTTCTCAATGCTCTTCCAAATCTGTCTCAAATTCATGATCACTTTAATAAATTTTGCTACATATACATACATACATATACACAGAGTACACACATACAGAGTGTATTTTATATTTCTTCTATGTACAAATATTTAGGGCTGACAAGTCAAGAATATAGGAACTATTAAGGAGTTCTTCTATGGTCAAAAATTATTTCTATTCTATTATCCAACATTGATAGACTTTCATCTTAGGATGGGATATTATAAAATTGTCCCCATCTTTGTTCCTATGTATTTATGCATGTCTTGTTAAGGAAAACATATTGTTGAAATTTCATGGGTGTACCTTCTCTGGCATGCCTGGAAAATACTAACCAGCAGAAGAAATCCTGGTCTTCTGGCTCTTAAAATGTTTCTGCCCATGTCTTCCTGATTTTTCCTGAGATTTTCATGTAAGGGTTACATTATAAATATATCAATATTGGCTATACAGTACATCATTGTCACTTATTCTCAGAATTTTCACCAGCTGTGCCAGTTGTGGATTTTTTATATAATGGTCTCCATTTATTACAAAAGAAGTAATTTTTATGGAAGTGGTAAGAAATAAATTTCTACATCAGTATATTAATTACAAATATAATGATAAATATTCACAATATAGTGAAATAGACAAAACTGGAAGGAGTAGTTTCTCTTTTAGAATTTATGACTATTCCAGCCTTGGGTAGTTGTTTAGGTTTATAGTACCAAGCACAAATTTCTTTCCGTTAAATGGGACTTAATTAAATTACACAGTTGTTGGTTACCCCGAATATAAAAGTGCTACTATAGAACAATTGGAGAAATCCTTCCAGTGTAACTCTTGTTGTTTTCAATAGTCTTTAGGACTGGATATGTCTGTTTATTCTTCATTGACAACTTGTCTTGCACCTTCCCACACTATGATAGTTAATGCTCGGGGAGAAGGCTCCCAGAGTAGTTCTATCTAATTTCCTCTAAGTCTTGTGTCCAACATATGTGATGATTTCAGAAATATGATATCTTACCAGCAATTACTAAGAGGCAACCAAAGGCAATATATTTTATAAAAATACAAAGTTAAGTCCATCTTTTTTCAAAAAATCTTACAGTTCTCATCATCTCTGTCTCTCTGTCTCTGTCTCTGTCTCATCTCTGTCTCTCTGTCTCTCTGTCTCTGTGTGTGTGTGTGTGTGTGTGTGTTCTTATTTCTCCAAGGGTAATGTCTCCCAATACTTCTGTTTCTTCCTTAATTTTATCTGTTCTCTTATCAACATTATGGTTTTAGATAAATAATTTCTCAAGAATGATAGATTTGGCCTTACAGTCCCATGCAATATTCACTTTAAGGTATGAAGTTTTAGTAAAGAATAAATCACTCAAGAGCTTGCTTATTCCATGGAGCTAATGCTAAACTTGCAAAGTAAGACAGTTATCTTTCAGAAGTCGCTTTAAAAAGAATTCCCAATTTTGTGTAGTATGGGTTTTTATAGTAAGACCTAATGATTCTCTGAATTTCCTCAGTGTCTTTTGTTATGTCCCCCTTTTTTATTTCTGATTTTGTTTGATAAGTTTGGATAAGGGTTTGTCAGTCTTATTGATTTTTTCAAAGAACCAGCTCTTTGCTTTATTGATTCTTTGTATTGTTTTCTTTGCTGCTATTTTGTTGTTTTCAGCCCTCAATTTGATTATTTCCTGTCTTCTACTCCTCCTGTGTGAGTCTGCTTCTTTTTGTTCTTTCAGGTGTGCTGTTAAGTCACTAATGTGAACTTTCTCCATTCTCCTTAAGTGGGCACCTAGTGTTATGAATTTTCCTATACGCACTAGTTTCATCGTGTCCCATAGGTTTGGAAGTGTTGTGCCTTCATTTTCATTGAATTCAAGGAAGACTTTAATTTCTTTCTTTATTTTTTCCCTTGATCCAGGAATGGTTTAGTAGTTCACTGTTCAATTTCCATGAGTTTATAGGCTTTCTCATCCTTTGTTGGTGGGAATGCAAACTTGTACAACTACTTTAGAAATCAGTATGGTGGTATCTCAGAAAATTGGAAATCAACCTACCTTAGGATCCAGCCATACCACTCTTGGGCATATACATAAGAGATGCTCAAGCATACTACAAAAGCATTTGTTCAACTATGTTCATAGCAACATTATTTGTAATAGCAAGAACCTGGAATCAATATAGATGCCCCTCAACTGAAGAATAGATAAAGAAACTGTGGCACATTAACACACAGTAATCAGTAATAAACAATGGCATCTTGAATTTTGTAATCAAATGGATGGAATTAGAAAACACTACCCTGAGTGAGGTAAGCCAGACCCCCCAAAAAATGAATATAGTATGTACTCACTCATAAATGGATACTTGCTATAAACAGAGGGCATTGTGCCTATAGTTCATGATCCTAGAGAAACTAAGTAATAAGGTGAGTCTGCAACATACCATTCTAACAAAGTAAGGTCCTGCTTTTGCTAGTTAGTTTAGATTCAATGTTTTGTAATAAAATGCCCCTTATGTGGGCACAAATAACAAGGCATCTCTTTTGTCTAGATATGATTTAATTCTGCCAATGGTCCTGTATGATAGGAAGGTTAGAGGAGATTGTATTCTTATTTTGCATAGGAGTCCACTGAGATTTGCAGAGGCTCATAATATTCCAGGGTAGTTTGGTACCATTTTTATTAGAATTTATATCGCTTTGTTCCCATTCGAATACACTTTTCTGTTACACCACAATTTTCACCTAACAGGATCCTTTTCCTATGTTTTTTTTTCTTAAATACTACCAACCAACTCAGTTCAGCTCCATTTCTTCACTTTCCATGTTTTGCCCTCTAAACCATAAATTCCTTTGTTATAACTGGGTTTGTCCAATTACCAGTATGGTCCCTGTTTCATTCCTGCAGGTTTCTCATGATGGACACTTTTGGAGTGAAGGGCTCAACATTACAACCACAGAGATTTCTACATAAGAGAAGCCCCCAACCATGAAAAACATTTCTTAGCATAGATTATCAGGCTTAAATATATAATCAGAGCAAACTATGTGCCAATGAAAGATCTACCTACCGATTACTTTGTCTCCCTTGCAGAATATTATTACCAAAGCTTTTGCTTACTTTTTCTAATTTTAATTTTGTCAAGGCATAAATGTTTTCCAGATTGTTTTCACAGTTATATTTGAGGGAGTGACATCTAAAATTTTAAACTTTTTAATATATGATTTGGCATGGGGTAGAACCTCTTCTGATTCACTGTCAAATAATTATGTTACTATTTTCTTTTTAAATTAAAAAAAACATGATTTCTTATATAAGTACTACTTTTACACCATTTTCCCCACATCTTTTCTTCTTTAAACTTCTATATCATTTACATATTTCTTTTCAATCTATGACCTTATATTTTTATTATTATTATTATTTTATTTATTTATTTATTAAAGATTTCTGTCTCTTCCCCACCGCTGCCTCCCCTTTCCCTTCCCCAATCAAGTCCCCCTTCCTCGTCAGCCCAAAGAGCAATCAGGGTTCCCTGCCCTGTGGGAAGTCCAAGGACCACTCACCTCCATCCAGGTCTAGTAAGGTGAGCATCCAAACTGCCTAGGCTCCCACAAAACCAATAGGTACAGTAGGATCAAAAACCCATTGCCATTGTACATTTCTAAATACAATCTGCCAAGTTCATTTTATGTTACACACACACACACACACACACACACACACACACACACACACACACTTAGAATGAACAGTTTGGGACTGGATACCTAGCCAGGAGGCTTGTACATAGAGAAGATGAATACACTTGTCCTCTATCATTAGATATTAACTGCTTATAGCTCTTCATCTAACATAAAGTCTGGTATGATTAACCTCATTTATATTGACATGTAAAATTGTGTATCTGGTTTTCAAATCTTGTTTAGATAAGTATATTATTGAGCCTTCATTGATGCAATTGCCTGCCATATAGAGAAAACATTATCTCATAACCGATATCTCAGGAATCTAGCCCTGACAAACATTCTGCCCCTATTACTAGCCATTACTATCTGAGCTTAGTGTGTAGAAGCTGGGCAATCCACAATCAGTTGTTTTCTAAATTTTGAAAAGTTGTGATTTTCTCTCATGTTCTATATCACACACACACACACACACACACACACACACACACACACACAGACAAACTCTTCAGCCTAGCTCTGGTATATTTGTAGTTCAGGAATTTTCATATTAGAACCTGGGGAAACAGGGCAGGGCAAGAGTGTGTGGTTAATTGTTGTGGTTGTTTGAACAACTGCCTTAGGCTCACAGGTATCAGTAATATTTGAAAAAGAACATGTGACTTTGTTGTTAGAGGGGTGACATTTTTGGAGAAACTGTGTTACTGTGATTGGCTTCAAAAGCTGAAGAAAGGCCCAGAACTACTCTCTTTTCTGCTGCTGGCCAATCTACTTATAGAACTTTCAGCTTCCTTCCAATCACAATGTCTGCCTGCATACCACTATGCTTCCCACCATGATGACAATGAACTAAACCTCTGAACTGCAAGCTCCAATTAATGCTTTCCTGTATAGGAGTTGCCATGGTCACAGTCTTTTGCCACAACTAATGCAATTGTACAAATAGTATATGGTGTCTGAGTTATAGATAGGTGATAGATAGACAGACAGACAATAGAGGGATATAGATAAATAGATAGATGTGCAGATAATAAATATATAGACAATAAAAAATGGAATATTATATATATATGTATATATAATATACTCTAGACTAGCAGAACTTAAATATAATTATATAAAATAAATCCCATATATCTATGGACTTCATTAAAGTCATGTATAGGCTACAGTCCAACTAATTTAATACTGATAGTATATGAACAGAAAGTTGGTCAGTCCACAAAGCCTCATGTCTCTACTGATTTTCAATATATGATGAAATTTCAATTTCAAAAAGTAGGCTCTAATGCCAATGAACAAATGGACTTGTTAGCAAGGAGAGAACAAGCAAACAAAGAAAAAAACTTTCTTCTTTAATGTTCTTATATGGGATTCCAGAAGAAATATGGCCCAGATTAAATGTGTATCTTCCTACTGCAAGGTCTGGATCAAAGGTATGTGTCTTTTTACATCTAAGATTAAGATTATAAATGGATTTACCTGCTTCAAACCAAGCAAAAATATTCTCATAGGTATGTTCTTCATTTCTGTATTATAGTTCATTTCAGATGTAGTCATATTGAAAACCAAGAGTACCTATCATAAGAATTTAATTTGAAACATAAAATTCCTAATCTGGGCAGAGAAGTAATTGTTGATATTCTGCCATATTTGGAAATTGAGGGAAAGTTCAGCAGAGAGTCCAGGTGATGTTCTACCTATTGGAAAACTACATAGTTGCTTCTGTACCTAGGTCAGTAGGATATCTAGCAAACCTACGGCCATCCTGTATTTTACACACCAACCTCCAACCAGCCTACAAAACACAACCCCAGAGAACTTAAACAAAAATGAGCACACTAAGAGAGACTTACATAGGAAGTAGAAAAAGACAAGATCTCCTGAGTAATTTGGGAGCATGGGGAACTTGGGGGACAGCTAAGGGGGAAGGGAGAGGCAGGGAGGGGAACAGAGAAAAATGTAGAGCTCGAGGAAAATCAATAAAAAAAGAAAGACTTAGTAGCATTATCTTTGGGTATTTCCAACTATGTTGCACTCTTCTAATACTAAGTTATAATCCAGGAAGAGAAGTCAGAATACAGTAATCTAGGTCAACCTATTTCCAAGGCTTGTGTTTCATGATATAGACCAATAATAAAGAGGATTCTTTCACAATAGATAGTCAGATTTTCAGAATTAAGTTCCAAACCACATCTGTCTCTCAGATCTGCACATACAGTCACTCTATCACACAATCTCTTTCAGAACCTTTTGTTTAGAAACTTAAAGCACTAGCATATACGAATCAGTGAGGACTGCGTAAACAGCAAATAACTGTGAGACAAAAAGGAGTCACACAAAAATCGTCAGGAAAGAACAAAACAACATTAAGAAGCCACACAGGGAAGCAGAGAATAAAACACTCATAGTTATGACAACGGATTTACTTTAACAAGCTTGTTTTCCATTCCCCCCCCAGCTGATCTGCTGACAATTTCATTCCAAGTAAATTCTCTTGTGTCATGCATTTCTCTTTTTCCATCTCATTTTCTCTCACCTATTTTATTTCCATTCCATTAAACACTGCCTCCTCTTCCTTTCTGACTACTTCTTCTTTTTTTTTTTTTTTGCCAGGATACTCTCCAAGTAGAAGACTCCTTCAGACAGTGCAGTCTATTCCTTTATCAGGTCACTAGTAGCTTTCTTTTGATCTATTGGTCATCTGGGGTTCAAGTCAAACTTTATCCTGGGGAAGGCACCACTGTATATGACATCAGAAAAAAGAGATATAAGTAGAAGAAAAGGAAGATAATAGAATGTAGTCAGAATAAGATAGGAAGGAAGCAAATCAAAAATAAAATTAAAGATAAAGGAGATGCCATTAGAAAATGCAAAAGAAAATGAATGGCAAATTAAAAGGATAGGGGAGATTATATTTATTAAGAAGCTAAAAAGGAGAAATATAGGGAAGAAAACAAACAAGAATAAACAGGATAACATAAAATGAAGTGGACAAGGGCTAGAGAAATGTAAACAGGTCAAGTGGGCTGAAAAATGAAACAAAGCTATCAGCCTGTTTAAAAGGACGGTGAGAGACATAGATGGTAAAGGTTATATGTTTGTGTGTGTGTGTGTGTGTGTGAGAGAGAGAGAGAGAGAGAGAGAGAGAGAGAGAGAGAGGGAGAATAGGAAGAAGGTATAAGTAAACAAAGCAAGATTGAAAAGAATTCTTAGAAAAAATAAATAGGCTATTTGTTTTCAAGGCCATCTCCCCCCTTGCCTCTATGAACACACCATTTCCTTTAACAACAAATGAGTGCATTAAAACAGCTGAAAAACAAGCAAGGCCATAGCTCTGTGTATGCTGGGGATATTATTTGGTTGCTGATGTCTCTCAGGAGGCCACAAGTTTTCATCTAAGCTTTCAAAACTATGCAAACATCATCACAGAAGCTAATAGGAACTGAAAATGGACTAGGTGTTCACACTGTGCTTAGCACATTGTACATATTGGGATTCTCACCAGTATCCATGATGTAGTTACTATTAATACATTCGCCTGTTAGACAAGGATTTTGAAGGTTAGAGGGGATAGAATAGTAAAGGAAAATGCCTAAATTTGCACAGGTTTTGATTCTAAACCCTGCATTAAACTTAAGCAATTTGACAGCCCAAGGCCACACTTTAATACCAAATTCTACAAAGCAAGCACATTGTCAGAAAGCAGACTTCCTCCTAAACTGGACAAATTCAAACAGTGACTTAGGATGATTGTGCATGTAGCACTTTGCATTTTGTGGTCAGAAAATAATCCTGGCTTCCAAGAGGGTGATGATGTAGAGGCTGTGGGAAAGACAAAAATAAATATGTTGGTAGAGAAAAGCACAACTCTCAATTCAAAGGTGAAGAGAGACACATTACTCTACAGCCACATATGACTGAGTATGGCCCAGCAAACGAGACTCTGGTTGTCCTGAAGACTTACTTCACTGTAGAAGTAAAAGTGGTTATATTACATTTTATTAGCTACAGAACAAAGTAAAGAATCAAAGCATTTGCCAATAAATGAGTAGGGATCACAGACACATATGTGAACAGCAAAGAATAGAACAGCAAAAAGTTTCAGGCGTGCATGGCAGCATTCTAAGGTTTGGCATTGCTATAATGTAGCTGTTTGCTGGGACTATATTGTAAATGTTTTGATAATGCAGGCTGTTGAGTAGCTTTCAAAGGAGATTTTAAAAACTTGCTAAACATAATTTTGTTTTAGTATGCAACATTTTAATTCTCTATAATACCAAAGTGCAGTCGTTTCACCGTGTATATTCTTCAACACAAGTGTGGCTTTCCTTTGTTTGTTTGTCTTCTTATTTTAGGTTTTGTTTGTTTATTTGCTTTTTGTAGGTTTTTTTTTGACAGGGTTTCTTGATGCAACAGCCCTACTTGTCCTGGAACTAGCTCTGTAGACCAGGCTGGCCTTGAACTTACAGAGATCTGCCCGCCTCTGTGTCCTGAGTGTTGGGATTAAAGACACATGACAAGATGGCTGTCCTTGTTTGTCATTTTTCTTGAGTGCTTTAATTAAAATCTGCATCACATTGAGTAGATAGAATACCTTTCTGGCATAACAAAATAAATGTCATAGAGATTTAGCCTAGCTCTTTATAGACATAGTTTAAATAAGGGATAAATGTCCATAGCAAATATTTTCTTTAAAAAGATAAAAAATGCATAATTTGAACTGTAGGGAACTTGTGGCTGTATCACATTTAGTAAACTTTTTCTATTAGCATCAAAACAAGAACACATGTATCACAACAAATCATGTGTTAAGGACAATGGAATTTGAGTTTTACTATATTGTTCAAACTTGACAAGATATTTTCATCCCCAGATTTTCACCAGTTGTAATAAATAAATGTCTTTTGTGCATGGCATATCTTTTAAATCATACATTCACTAGAACTTCGGTTACCTACACAAGACCTGTATTAGACTTGAGCGTTTATCATTTCATCTTGGATGGAAAAGGATCCCATGAAATCCACTCATCACAGAGGCAGTATTGGTAATCAAGGGTTTTGGGACAGGACTGTCATTTTCTTCAGAGTATATTTACTGATAAATTCTCCATAGTCCAATTGATAACTTCCCTTGCTCTGTAGACCAGGATGGCCTTGAACTCACAGAGATCTCTTGCCTTTGCAGGCCTCTGCCTCTAGAGTGCTAGGAATAAAGACCTCCTGAGGTCACCACTCCCTTTATTCTATTTCCTTTTTTTTTCTATTTATTTATTTATTTATTTATTTATTTATTTATTTATTTATTTATTTATTTAAGATTTCTGCCTCCTCCCCTCCGCCTGATCAAGTCCCCCTCCCTCGTCAGCAATCAGGGTTCCCTGCCCTGTGGGAAGTCCAAGGACCACCCTCCTCTATCCAGGTCTAGTAAGGTGAGCATCCAAACTGCCTAGGCTCCCACAAAGCCAGTACGTGCAGTAGGATCAGAACCCATTGCCATTGTTCTTGAGTTCTCAGTAGTCCTCATTGTCCGCTATATTCAGCGAGTCCGGTTTTATCCCAGGCTTTTTCAGACCCAGGCCAGCTGGCCTTGGTGAGTTCCCGATAGAACATCTCCATTGTCTCAGTGTTTGGGTGCACCCCTCGCGGTCCTGAGTTTTTTGCTCGTGCTCTCTCTCCTTCTGCTCCTGATTTGGACCTTGAGATTTCAGTCTGATGCTCCAATGTGGGTCTCTATCTTGTCTCATTTCATTGCCTGATGAAGGTTAATATTCAGGAGGATACCTATATGTTTTTCTTTGGGTTCACTGTTTTTCATCTTGAACAGAGGATTTAGCTTCATTCAACTTCCTGGTGCTCTTTTTCTTCTCAAAAGGTACTTTTTGTAATTTAACATGCCCAGCTTGCTACTTTTCATTATAAATTTTCATTAGAGTTACGACTAATATTCACATGACCAAATCCATACTAGGTTGTTGTGAGATTTTTTTTTTCTGCCAACAAAATTAATCCAAAATTCTTCACTTTAGCCTCAGGCAGACTGTTCAGATGAAGACAAAATGCAGCCACTTTGTTCACCAAAATGCCACAAGACTGATTTCTAGAGCATATATTAAAATTCTTCCCTAAAACCTCTTGACTGAGACATTTCAAATAACTCTTAGCACCAGTATCTTCAATGCTGCTACTAGCATTCCCCATTAAGCAGTGTTTAAAGCATTCCATTGCTTTCCTTCCCCAAAGTATCAAAGTCCATATTACTTAAAACAAAAGCAGCTGGCATATCACAGCAATATCCCAATCCCTGGTAATAGTTTCTGTCTCAGTTATGGTTCTACTGCTGTGAAGAAACACCATGACCATAGCAACTCACAAAGAAAATATTTAATTGAGGGTGGGTTGCTTACACTTTCAGAGGTCCAGTCCCTTATGATAGTAAGTGGGGGCATGACAGCATGCAGGCTGTAGAAACCGAGAGTGCTTCATCTTGCAGGAAAAGGAAGTCAGCTGACTCACTGGCAGTGTCCTGAGCATCAACAGCCTAAAGCCTGCCCCCACAATGACACACTGCCTCTAACAAGGCCATAACCCCACAAATAACTCTTAATAGATCCACTCCCTTTGACATTATGGGGGATGACTATATTCAAACAACCATATTAAACTTCCTGTTACTGCACTGCTTTAATACAGTTTTTCATGTTTTAGTGGCTCCAACCACAAAATTAATTTTGTTTCTACTTTATAACTGTAATTTTGCTACTGTTATAAATCATAATGAAAATATCTGACATGAAGGATATTTGATATGTGACCTCCCAGTGGAGTTGCAACCGTCTGGTTGAGAACCACTTCTCTAGAAGCTGAAAGACACGAATCCATATAAACAACAAGCACAGTTCCTTATGGCTTATTATTTTGTTCAACAAACCTTCTTGATATATATTATAGAAGAAAAAAAACAGTCACCATTTTTGTCCATCAAATAAAACAAACCCTGATCCTTCCTATAAACATAGGTTCATATTCCAGAAAAGTGCTCCAAGTTCTTAAATAAGTGAGTTCTAAGTCACCCTTTAAAAAGACGCAAAGAGTTGAAGGCCAGACTAGACCAGCATAATGCAGAGTTAATATGGTCAATTTAATAATATCATCAAGTCACAACTATATGCATATACAGGGACAATGTCAAAAGAGAATCAGTGTATAAAGTTTAGTCCTGGGCTGCTTGGAGCTGGGAGCTTTACTGAAATCTTTCTTCTTTCTCCACCATAGAAAGGGTTGAACTTGTGAACTGCTTCAGAAGCATTAGGAGGACTAAGAACCAGAAGTCTGCAGTGAGGGCCAACTCAGAAAGTCATTGGTACATTTTCTTTTTTTCCTTCTCTTTCTCATCTTACTGATGACTCACTCTTACTCTCTGCTTATCACTTCTTAGAATTCTACTTACATAAAAGTCTCTTTTCAGGCTCTAGGGAGAGTTGAGATAAAGACATTAGGCTTCTTATAGAAACTTATGCTATGCTTAGATAATTTGGAAATGCATGTATTCTATTTATTACAGAGCATCCATACAGTAATTGAAGTTCTTCCCACTGTGTGATTGACTAGTTTTAAAGCCTCAGAGTGCTCTCTGAGGGACATCTAATCCTTACCTCTTTTATTTATCCTCCCACGTTCCATATACAGCACTGGAATTACATGGCCCAACTAAGAAGTAATGAGGACCTAGTAACAACCCCTGCCGTGTAGGCTTTACTTTTCACAGCTCTAAATTATTAAAGAAGAACACATATTTTAGTGAGAAGCTAGACATTTCTCTTTCAACACTGAGAGTATGAAATTTGAGAAAGAATAGTAAAAGATATACCAATCATTTAGAGTCACTCACTCTTTTTATTTCTCTCTAAACTTTTTTCAACTGAGCCAGCATTGTTATTCATAGGTTTAGAATTCCTACAGTAATTATAGGTTTATATCTGGCTCAGTTAACTTGGTATTTTTTCTGACCCTTTCTTCATTTTATTTATATTTCTCTTGAGATGCTTGGAATGTTGAATTACAAGAGGCCGATCATGTATAAAGTAGAGACAAATTTCAGTATCCTCAGATGCGACTTGCAGCCTCTGGAAAAGATAAACCTTGGCACAAATAAAACTAGTGTTCTAGTACATAAACTCATGATGACTCACGTGAACTGCTGTATGGACACCAAATACTGTACCCTAACCTCAGTAATATAATTGACTTTATATTTTGTCTTTTGAGAGTCTCCTGAAGTCTATTTATTTTTGACATTTAGTGTTACAGAAACAAAAACAAATTCGAATTTAATGAAGTTGCCATTTGTTATTTCTCCAGTTCAAGGTTTGCAATGTCACTCTCCAGAGAATAGTAAGAAATTGGAGGCAGAATAATATTCTCGAACCTGTGTAAAGTGGTATCCCTTTAAAGTCAAAATATTCAGGCACTCAGGCACTCATGGGACTTATGGGAAGTCATGGGATTTATCTTAATGCAGACAAGGATGAGATAAAGGAACTTATATCTATAACTAGCATGTTCCAATTCCAAAGTATGAATACACTACTCGGCTTGAAGTAAGAATTCTTTATTTAGACATTAATATTTTTCTCATTGGATTGCACATCAAACTCAAGCAGCGCTAACTCAACTCTAGGGGTTTAATGATAGCTATCCTATTTACACTAAAGTTATTATGCAAGCAAATATTCCAACTCATACTGTGAGCCCATGACCCTGAAGAAACATTCCTCCATTGTTCTACCACAGCACATAAAGTACCATGAGAATTCCAAGGTGAAAATTGTGGCATCCATTAGTGACACAAATAATGCAAAAGTTTTATTAGGATTCTTCCTGAGGGAGGCTGAACTTACTTTATGAAGCTTCGGTGTACATATAATATATAGTTATTTGAGCAGGTCATTAAGAACTTATTCTAGAGTCACATGGACTCTATTGAATCTTTTACTAACCTTGGCATAATTCTACATATCCACTAAGGTGATACTAGCAACAGGAATTCACAAAGAAATCTTATGAGACATGCATATCACAAATCAAACAATTTATTACTGTGTTTGTGTGTCTGAACTATGTATTTATAGAGTGTGTGCGAATTGCTATATTTGTCCATTCAAATGTATGTGTGGTTGTTCATGTCTGTATGTGCGTCAGAGGATAGATGAAATCAAATATCATGCTTTATCATTATTCAACTTATTCCATAAAACATGTTCTCTCATTGAACAAGGAACTATGATGTAAGATTAATAAAAATTCAGAGAAACAAGTTGGGATTTAACCTAAAGATCCAGAAAGCAAAGCAGCCAACAACTGACTCTTACCTTGATTGCAGTCTGAAAATGGCAAACCTGCCTCCAAGAATATCAGAATGATATTATGCATGAGAACTGTCTCCTCCTGTCTTATAATACCCTCTAGTTCTGTGATTTCAGTCATGTATCACATCGCCCGGTTGTGTGTGGCTACTGGGATTAAAGGTGTATGTTACCACTGTCTGGTAGTAAGTGTGACCAGTGGGGCTGTTTTACTCTCTGATATTCAGGCAAGCTTTATTATTAAAAATACAAATGTAATATTACTACAGAGCTAGTTTGGTAACCAGAAAATACCAGTTATCCTCTAGTCTCTGACATTTGTGTTTATGCCCAGTTTTTCACATAGGTGCTAAAAATCTGAACTCATGTCCTCACACCTGAGAAATAAGTGCTCTTATATACTGAGCCATTTCCCTGGCCCCTGCAAACTATTTTGCACAAAGTTTATCTCATAACAAGAGCCCCCAATGTCTTTTCCAAGTTTGAGTGCTAAATATATATTGGATGACATTTACAAAATTATCTCAATTCTTGATACATCTCAGAACGTAACGTTTACTTTGGCAAATTTTGAAGGTTTTGACAAATATTCTTAAAACGTACGTAGGAGAATAAAAGTTTCCAAAGACAAGTCAATTTTTCAAAAGATAAGTAAAGAAGTATTACTGTTCCTATCAGTCATGAAGACAAAATTACAGTAATAAAAAGTATGTGTTTAAATACCAGTGGACACACAAACTAGTGGGTGGGAGAGGATTTAAAGACTCTTAAAAAGAGGATAAAGATTTAAGAACTTGAAGTATTTATAAGTGGCATGTTAGAGTGTTGTTGATGTGGAAGTGCAAACCAAGAGGAAAGAACACATCATGTAATAGATGGTTCTGGGAAGATGGAACATGTCGGTGTGGGAAAATAACACTAAACTCTGGACCAGGCACACACACACACACACACACACACACACACACACACACACACACACACACACACACATATATATATATATATATATATATATATATATATATATCAACCTGATAGCTTTCAAAAACAGAGATTTTTATAACCTTGTTTTAGATGGATTCTTTTTATAAACTGTAAGGTCTTTGAAAAAGTAAACATTTTTAAGCATAAAATTATTTCTTTCCATTACCAGTGACATCATAGAGAAAGCTATTAGATGAATCACATTTTGTAGGCGCCATTTGCAATGACAAAAATATGATTTTCAAACATTCTAATTATGCAGGAGTGATGTCAGCAAAGCATTGAGCTATAGAGTCCCAACATTCATGTCCTGTCTCCTAAAACAAGAGAACAAAGTGCCAACTAAATGCCAATGAAGGTATGGCCTCCAAGGTACTGTAAAGCAGTAGCAGAAAATGAATGGTTCAGAGTAGCTGACATAATCCAAAAAGAAGACCAGGAACACTGGCTGAGACACACTATTCCTCACCTGAAAACAACTCAAAGTCAGAAGGAATCCTCTCAGAGGGATGACTTCTCAAAGATAAAAGATGAAGAAAACATAACTCTGTGTGTGTGTGTGTGTGTGTGTTTTCATTAAACATTACAGTGTTGTGAACACTGGGGATGTCTACAGTGTTCACCAATGCTGAGCTTATTTGATATCCACTCCGGTTCATATTTGCATTTGTCTAAGATAAACAGGGAACACTTGGTCCCCTGCTCCTCATGGTCACAGTTGCTATATTTCTACTTCATAGCAGAAACCAGGGTTTCTTCTTTGATGTGCCTTGGACTAAATAGATTCTGTCTCCATCATTTCAGGCACCAACTTGCTGTTATCATTCTCTGCTGTGTGCTAGGAGTACACTGGGTATTGACTTATATTTCTGACTTTCTTCTAACCCATGTCCCCCAGAGACAATCTGATGCAGAGAATTTCCGTGCCCAGATCCTGAGATGCTATATCCCCCATTTAGGATCTGCATTTTTGAGAGCTATGATTTCAAGACTGCTCTTAAGACTTCATCTGCTGTGACCCATTACTTTAACGGAAACAGTAGTTCTGTCTCCCCTCAGGACTCCAGACACATTTCCAGCCAATGCTGCTAAGTATGCACTACTATAATCTGCCCCAGTGTGATAGAGCCCCAGCTCTGAGATCGGCGAATGCACCCTCATATGGCACTCAATGGGTCTATACTTCTGGATTCAGTAGCCAGACTATTTCTAAACTATGATCTCAGAACTCCAACTCTACAGCCACTAGGGAAGCCAATGTCCTAGTACCTGCTTATATTATAGCTGATACCTGGTGATCGTCTCAGACCATTTGAGATTCCTTCAATTAATATTTATCTCTGGATCTCAACCCAATTACCCTCTCTGCTACTGCCAATTCCATAAACACACCCAATCTTGATTTCACAGAGAACAACAGTGAGTTTTATGGAGATGATATGCAATAATTTTTGTAACAGCCATGGAACCCCATCCAACCAGTGATGGAATTTGAATAAACAGGAAAAAAAAATCTATTCTCTTTGAAGGCAGTCTGTAAAAATCTGGTAGAAACAACTTCACTACCAAATAATTAGACATCACTGCAAGGCAAAAAGATACAAGAAAAATGTTCCATCAAAGAAATTGGAAAAGGAGTAAAAATAGTCAGCAAGATGTGATTGAAGACATGGATAACTCAACTAGATTAGGAAAATAATCAATGATTAAAATAAAAAGTACTGAGAAAACAAATAAGGATGAATAAACAAGTAGCAGCCCTCTACTTGAAGAAGATAATTATTGAAATTTTAGAATGCAGTAGTCAAGCATAAATACTAAACATGATCAAGCAAAAATATAAATTGTAATTATGAAGATGTATGTTTTGAAATTCATCAGAGAGATAACAAAAAGGAATAGGCAAGGAAGAGGGACCCAAAAGCAGTCGAAAGGGTGAAACAAAGCCCATGTACCTTCTGTTAGGTGCCCCACAATAACATCATACTCTACAACCACAAAATATATGCAGAGATCCTAATCTATACAGACTCCCGGATTGTCTGTTGAGTCCCCTTGAGTCTGTATGAATACTGGTTAGTTGATTCTGTGGGCTGTGTTATTGTGGTGTCCTTAAAGGGTTGATATCCCTAGAAGCCCTGCTCTTTTCTGAAGGGAAATGGAGGAGGAGTGGATCTAGGGAAGAGGGTAAGTGGTGGGGGAAGGATTGGGAAAAGAAAGAGGGGAAATTCCAATCAGAATGAAATATAAGAGAGAAGAATAAAAAATGTAAACAGAAAATGAAGAGTGAAAACAAAGCTTATAAAGATTATGTGGACAGAATTAACCAAAATACTATGTGTAATATGAAAGCAGGTGAAAAGTGATTAATATACTCCTATTCAGGCATTGGGTACAAGAAGCATCATTTTTAAAAAATATTTATTTATTTATTATGTATACAATACTCTGTCTGTGTGTATGCCTGCAGACCAGAAGAGGGCACCAGACCTCATTAGAGATGGTTGTGAGCCACCATATGGTTGCTGGGAATTGAACTCAGGACATTTGGAAGAGCAGGCAATGTTCTTAACCTCTGAGCCATCTCTCCAGCCCCAAGCATCAATTTTTTTTAAAAAAAATATGTATCTCGGACAAATAAAATTGAATTAATAAAACTGTATCTTGGACAAATTGGATTAAATAAATAAATAAATAATGAATAAAATACTTATCTCAGACAAATAAAATTGAAAACACTTGTAAGAAAAAAAAACAAAGCATTTCTAAGAGGGGAGCTTTGATAACAAATACCTAAATTAAGAAGACTCAAAGATCAGAAATTAATACCTTAATTTTGCAGTTTAATGTATTAGAAAAAGGATGAGCTAACCCTAAAATTAGAAAAGTGAAGAAACCAGCATGATAAGGCCATAAAAAGGTAAAATAGAGATGATAGAACCCATAGGAAGGAACAAGAAAGGGATGATTACTTTTGAAAAAAAAATAAACAAAATTGGCAAGCTCTTACATAGAGTAATAATATAAGACAAGACTCAAATAAATAAAATCAGAAATTAAAGAAGCCTTAGATCTGATTCCACAAAAATGCAAAAGCTCATATGAGACTTCTTGAAGAAATAATGTACCAGAAAATTGGATAACCCAGAAGAAATAAACAAAACAAAACAAAACAAAACAAAAAAACAGCTTCTGTAAAGACTACACCATGATTAAACATAAAATCTGAACAGTATGGTAAGTAACAAGACAGAATTAGACTCAGAAAAATTCCCTAGGAAGTAAAGACACAGGAACAGTGGACTTTTAGGGACAAACCTATCAGACATTTAAAGAAAAATGAATAAAAGCTACAGGGAAACCATGGTCTTGAAAAACAACAAAAACAAAAAAAAAAAAAGAAAGAAAAATGAATAACAATCCTCTGTTCTATCAAGACATATGTGCTAGATTACTCCTAAAAGCAATGGCAGGAAAAAGGGACTGTTCCAAACCATTCCAAGCAGGGTCTTGTTTTGATCTCAGAAAAAAAAAATGTGATGAAATATTATTTAAGGATCTTCTGTGCAGGAGGTGTGAGGTGAAGTGTGTTTTTTTTTTTTGCTGGAAAATGTGTCCTGTCCTGCTACATATTTCTGCACCAAGGAAGTCAGGTTATAGCCCTGCTTGAAAGGTTTCAGAGTTCTGATTGGGACAGGAACACTTTGCAGTGTGTAGACACATACTTTATATTTCAGAGGTTTAGAAAACCCTGGACACTATTATTCTTGACCTGCAATGCCCTCCAGTTTCAAGGATTAAGAGTCAAAGAAATGTATAAAGCATCCCAAGATACAGCGAGTTCCTATGTGTTATACCCAATGAACTAACATTCTACTCTGACAAAAAAAAATAGCCTTCCTAAAAATTAAAAGTATAAAAATGCTTCCAAACACAATTTTTGAGGCCAACATTACCTGGAAAGCAAAACTAATCAAAAATATTCCAATCCAGAACAGAAAACATGAATCATAATTCCTGATAAATTAAAAAAAAACTTAAAATCTTAATCCCATTGTAAAGGATCATACATCATGAGTACATCAGATGGACCCATTGCATTGCTCCCTTCTGCTTACACAGACCAATAACATACTGGTAGAGTAAAAAGTCAAATTAGTGTTAACAGCTCAAAAGACACACATAAAAAACATTTAGAAAATTAAAATTATTTCATGACAAAATGCTCAGTAATTTAGATATAATGTTGAGGGGCGGTGGCACACAATTTTAATCCCAGCACTCGGGAGACAGAGGCAGGCAGATCTCTGTGAGTTCAAGGCCAGCCTGGTCTACAAGAGGTATATATAGACAAAAATGTACACTAGGATGTTGAATGTTATTTATGATAAATCCACAGTTAACTCCATGTGCCTTACATGGAAAATATTGAAACATTTTCTAAGATCATAATTAGGTAAACATTCTGAGCAATTTCATTCAACGTAAGACTAGAAGATGTAAGCTGATATTTTAGGTAAGAAAGAAAACAAATGACACACAAGTAGCAAATATGAAACCTTCTATTTCTGTATCCTGTGGTATTATATAAGGAAAGTCATGAAATACATTGGAAATAACATAATTTTATTAAACTTGCAATGTTGGAAATCAAGAAAAATATTACTTTGTGCAAATACACTAAAATTATGTATTTCAAAATGAAATTTGATAAAATCTCATTTAAGGTATTGGAAAATTGGAAAATACTTAAGAACACGTTAAACTTGGGAAGTTCAAGAAAAGCTATAGATTAAAATAATAAAACAATAATAAATTTGCAATGACACAAAGGACTTGGCATATTACATATCTAGGAAAGCAAATGGGTCAACTCTGTTAGAAATTCTCAGACAATGCAATCTACAGATTCAGCCTAAACTGATAAAAATTCCAATGACATTTTAAATGAATAGAAAAACAACCTAAATTCCTATGAAACCACAGACTGCAAATTGATAAAACTATTCTCTGAACTACAAAGCTGTAGATATCTGTTTACATGATTTGAAATCACATTATTAAGTTATCATAATGGAAATAATGTGGTAATGGCATACAAATAAAATCATAGCCCTAAAACAGCAGGGTATGTAAAAATGAATGCACACATGTAAAGCCAAAGAAACCCAATATAGATGCCAGAAATAAACAAAACAGAAATATCAGTCTCTTCTATTAAAATGTGTGGGTAATCATCAAAACACAAAAGAATACCATCAGGTATTCTACATCTACAGACACGGAATGAAAGAATTAAATGTGGCATCTAATTCCAAAGATTTCTAAAAGAAAACATATGTATAAAGATGTTTGAGAACTGAAAGTCATCATATCTCCCTCCATTGCTCCAAATCTTTTTTTCATTCCATTTTTTTTCTTTTTTTTCTTTTTCCATTCAAAAAATTACACTTCCTCCCCTCCTCCCATTCCTCTCCAGCTCCCCCA
>NW_026068178.1:336602-360747 GCF_014885135.2 Alexandromys fortis | reverse complement strand
TCATGTATATATATGTGTATATATATATATGTATTCCACACTTTCTTTATTCATTCTTCCACTGAGAGGCTTTTAGGTTGATCCCAGGTTCTGTCTATTACAATTAATGCTGCTATGAACATAGTTAAACAAATACTTTTGCAGTATGACTGGGCATCGCTTGGGTATATTCCCAAGAATGGTATTGCTCGATCCTGAGGTAGGTTGATTTCCAATTTCCTGAGAAATTGCCACACGGATTTCCAAAGTAGTTTCACAAGTTCGCATTCCCACCAGCAATGGATGAATGTTCCCCTTATTCTACATCATCTCCAGCATAGGCTATCATTGGTGTTTTTGATTTTAGCCATTCTGACAGATGTAAGATAGTATCTCAAAGTTGTTTTGATTTACATTTCCCTGATCGCTAAGGAGGCTGAACATGACCTTAAGTGTCTTTTGGCTATTTGAACTTCTTCTGTTGAGAATTCTCTGTTTAGTTCAGTATCCCATTTTTAATTGGGTTAATTCGAATCCATTCTTCCATATCTAATCCACTAGTTTTACTCTCAGCTCTATTACATAAACATGCTGTAGACGCCTTTCTCTCCTGCTCTCATCTCCAGTGGACCACACAGACCTTCCTCTCCAGCCTTCCCAAACTAATCACGCATCACTTTTTCTTAATCCACAACTCTAGCACTCCTTACTTGGGAACCCACAGGCTGTTCAGTCTAGAGAAGCTGGTAGTCCAACTGTGGATCTTCAGCGCTCCCTCCATTCCTCAAAATTCAACTTTGCAGTCTCACCTTCATCTTGATGGAATCCCAGCTGCTGAGACCTCACTTCCTCTCTGCCCTCACAACTCCAATATATTATGTAGCTATCCTCCTCCAACCTTCATCCCCACTCACTCTGTCATCCCAGTGCCCAACTCCATCAGGTATTCTCAAAAAATCTGCCAGCCCACAAGCCTAAGAAGCAAATGAACCAGCAAAACAAGTAATTAAACTTCAGATATTCATTCTACATCCATTTTTCCAAAAACAATCCTCCAGTCTGATCCCAAGCTCTGTCACTCACTACTTCGTGTTGCTTATCCTTACTCTCAGCCCCCATTCCTATGGAATTAGCAGCCCCTTGTGGAACACCCTACTTTCCTCTCCTCAGTGAAAAGGAATGAATCATTTTTTTTTAAATTTATTTATCTATTTATTGAAGATTTCTGTCTCTTCCCCGCCACTGCCTCCCATTTCCCTCCCCCTTCCCCAAACAAGTTCCCCTCCCTTGTCAGCCCAAAGATCAATCAGGGTCCCTGCCCTGTGGGAAGTCCAAGGACCACCCACCTCCATCCAGGTCTAGTAAGGTGAGCATCCAAACTGCCTAGGCTCCCACAAAGCCAGTTCGTGTAGTAGGATCAAAAACCCATTGCCATTGTTCTTGAGTTCTCAGTAGTCCACATTGTCTGCTCTGTTCAGCGAGTCCGGTTTTATCCCATGCTTTTTCAGACCCAGGCCAGCTGGCGTTGGTGAGTTCCCAATAGAACATCCCCATTCTCTCAGTGTGTGGGTGCACCCCTCGCAGTCTTGAGTTCCTTGCTCGTGCTCTCTCTCCTTCTGCTCCTAATTTGGACCTTGAGATTTCTGTCTGGTGCTCCAATGTGGGTCTCTGTCTCTGTCTCCTTTCATTGCCTGATGAAGGTTAATATTCAGGAGGATTCCTAGATGCCCTTCAATGGAAGAATGGATGAAGAAAGTATGGAATATATTCGTATTAGAGTACTACTCAGCAGTAAAAAAAAATGACTTCTTGAATTTTGCATACAAATGGATGGAAATAGAAAACACTATTCTGAGTGAGGTAAGCCAGACCCAAAAAGAGGAACATGGGATGTACTCACTTATATTTGGTTTCTAGCCATAAATAAAGGACATTGAGCCTATAATTCATGATCCTAGAGAAGCTAAATAAGAAGGTGAACCCAAAGAAAATCTATTTTTTTTTTGAAATGTAAGATGGCTTTCAGGCCTAAGATGAAGGCAGTCTGATTTATCAAAAGAAAGAAATGTCTATCAAAGAAAATGAAGCATACAGAATGTCAAATAGACTGGACCAGAAAAGAAAGTCCCCTCAGATCATAACAACTAAAACATTAAACACAGAAAAAACAACAACAAAAGAATATTGAAAGCTGCAAAGGAAAAAGAATAAGAAACATAAAAAGGTAGACCTATCAGAATAACACCAGATTTCTCAATAAAGACTTTTAAAGACAGATGGCACAGATAGATATTTTCTCTGAAGAGAAAGTTATAAACAAAAATATCAGGGCTATACTTACTATACCACAAAATTTTACCAGATTTTCAAGGAAGAGTAAATGCCAGTACTCCTCAAATTAGTCCACAAAATAGAAACAGAAGGAACATTGTCTAAATCTTTTTAAAAGGCTGTCATTACCTTTAAAATCAATGCACATAGAGCCCCAACAAACAAACAACTGACTTCAAGAACAAATCAAAGAGATTATCCATATCCACCATGATTAAATAGGCTTTATGGCAAAGATGCAGGTATTCAAACTAAAACTAACTAAAAGAAAACAAACTAAACACACTAAAAGAAAAAAATACACGATTTTCTCATAAGATGCAGAATAGCCTTTGAAAATTCCAGCACTCTTTCAAGACAAAGGTCCTGGATGGATAAGTACTATAAGAGATATACTTCATAATCATAAATACAGCTTATAGAAAGTTCATAGCAAGCATCAACTTAAATGGAAAGAAACCTCAAAAAATTATGCTAAAATAGAAACAAAACAGATGATGTTGTTCACTCTCTTCATACCTCTTCATTACAAATATATGTCATACTTGGAATCTTAACTCAAACATTATGACAGCTGAAGTTGACAAATGGAATACAAAAAGGAAGGAAATAAATCAAAGTATTGTTTTTTGAAGATGATATGATAATATTCATTTTTCACTCTATAAGTTCCATCGAAAAATTCCTACAGCTGATAAACAGCTTCAGCAACGGAGCTAGATGTAGAATTAACTCATAAAGTCAGTAGTATTCATACATACAAGAATAACAATTGAAAAAAATCAGGGAAACAATAGCCTCCAATATAATATTTGTGGAAGTCTAACCAAACAACTGAAAGACTTGTAAGATAAAAATATAAGTCACTGAAAAAAGAAATAGAAGATATCAAAAGATGGAAAGAACTCCCAAGCTCACTGATTAGTATGATTAAAATAGTAAAAATGTTGTCCTTCAAAAAGCAATCTAAAGGTTCAATACAATCCTCATTAAATTTCAAAAATAAGATTTCACAGATCTTGAAAGGATAATTTTCAGCTTCATATGAAAAAAAAAACATAAACCCCCAACCAAACAATATCAACAAAGCAAAATAAACAACAACAAAATGTTCTTAGAATAGAAAACCATTCAAAAAATAAAAGAATAACTTGAGTTATCACCATCCTCGATTTCAAGTTGCACCAGACCTATAGTAATAAAAACAGCATGGTATTAGTACAAAAATAGACATGTTGATGAATATAACTGATTGAAGGCCCACAAATAAATCCAAACCCTTATGGACATTTGATTTTTGATAGGGAAGCCAAAATACACACACTAGAAAAGGATGGCATCATCAAAAAATTTTCTAGTCAAACTGGACAGTTGCATGTAGAAGAATTCAAATAGAAACACATTTATCACCCTGCACATAAAACAACTTCAATGGATCAAAAATCTCCAAATAAAACCAGATACACTGAAGAACTTGATGGAAGATAAAGTGAGGAATAATATTGAATTCATTGGTTCAGGGAAATATTTTTGATTAAATATTAATTAGTAAGACCTCAAAATTCCAAAGTTTTCCAAATAGTAAATACCATACTTTAGACAAAATGATTTGTCTACAGAATTATAAAAGGTTTTTTTATCAATTACATATCTAATAGAGGGTTAATATCCAAAAATATAAAGACCCCAAGGAGCTAGATATCAAGAAAACAAATAACTGGCTGATCAGTGGTGGGGCACACCTTTAATCCCAGCACTTGGGAAACAGAGGAAGGAGGATCTCTGTGAGATTGAGGCCAGTGTGTTCTAAACAGTGAGTTCCAGTACAGCCAGGGCTATTACACACAGAAACTCTGTCTTGCAAAACCAAAAGAAGAAGAAGAAGTAGAAGAAGAGGAGGAGGAGGAGGAGGAAGAAGAAGTAGAAGAAGGAGAAGGAGGAGAAGGAGAAGAAGAAGACTGAATTTTTCAAGATGGGTTATCAATATAAAAAGATATTCTTTAAAAGATGAAACTTGAATGGCTGTCAGCTGTCAAACTTTTATCCCAGAGATTCAGGGCTGATCCAACATACAAAAATCTATTAATGTAATCCATCATATAAATAAACTGAAAGAAAAAATATGATCATTTTATTAGATGCTGAAAATGCATTTGACAAAATTCAACACCCCTTTATGATAAAGGTCTTGGAGAGAATAGGGATACAAGGTTCAAACCTAAATATACTAAAAGAAATATACAGCAAGCTGACAGCTAACAACAAATTAAATGGAGAGTAACTGAAAGCCATTCCACTAAAATCAGGAACAAGACAAGGCTGTCCACTCTCTCCATACCTCTTCAATATAATGCTTGAAGTTCTAGCAGAAGCAATAAGACAATATAAGGAGTTCAAAGGGATTCAAATTGGAAAAGAAGTCAAACTTTCGTTATATGCAGATGATATGATAGTGTACATAAGTGACCCCCAAAACTCTACCAACTCCTACAGTTGATAAACATTTTTAGTAATGTGGCAGGATACAAGACCAACTCAAAAAATTCAGTAGCCCTCCTATACACAAAGAACAAAGAAGCAGAGAGGGAAATCAGAGAAACATCACCTTTCATAATAGCCAAAAATAGCATAAAGTATCCTGGTGTAACTCTAACCAAGGAAGTGAAAGATCAATTTGACAAGAATTTTAAGTCTTTGAATAAAGAAATTGAAGAGGATACCAGATAATGGATGTATCTCCCATGCTGTTGGATTGGTAGGATCAACATATTAAAAATTGCAATTCTACCAAAAGCAATCTATAGAATCAATGCAATGCCCATCAAAATCCCAACAAAATTCTTCACAGACCTTGAAAGAACAATAATCAACTTTATATTGAAAAATAAAAAAAACCAGGATAGCCAAAACATTCCTATACAATAAAAGTACTTCCAGAGTAATTACCATTCCTGACTTCAAACTCCATTACAGAGCTGAAGTAATGAAAACAGCTTGGTATTGGCATGAAAACAGAGACATTGACCAACGGAATTGAATTGACGATCTGGATGTTAATCCACAAACCTATGAACACCCGATTTTTGACAAAGGAGCAAAAATTATGCAATGGAAGAAAGAAATCATCTTTAACAAATGGTGTTGGCATAACCGGATGTAAACCTGTAGAAGAATGAAAATAGATCCATATCTATCACCATGCACAAAACTCGAGTCCAAATGGATTAAAGACCTCACCATAAATCTGACCACACTGAACCTGATAGAAGAGAAAGTGGGAAATAGTCTGCAACACATGGGCACAGGAGACCACGTCCTACATATAACCCCAGTAGCACAGACAATATGATCAACAATGAATAAATGGGACCTCCTGAAACTGAGAAGCTTATGTAAAGCAAAGGACATTGTCATTAAGTCAAAAAGGCAACCTACTGAATGGGAGAAGATCTTCACCAAAGCTACATCAGACAAAGGCCTGATCTCCAAAATATATAAAGAACTCAAGAAACTAGACATTAAAATTCTGAATAACCCAATTAAAAAATGGGGTGCTGAACTGAACAGAGAATTCTCAACAGAACAACTTCAAATGGTCAAAATGTACTTAAGGTCATGTTTAACTTCCTTAGCAATCAGGGAAATGCAAATCAAAACTACTTTGAGATACCATCTTACATCAGTCAGAATGGTTAAAATCAAAAACACCAATGATAACCTATGCTGGAGAGGATGTGGAGTAAGGGGAACACTCATCCATTGCTGGTGGGAATGCAAACTTGTGAAACCACTTTGGAAATTAGTTTGGCGGTTTCTCAGGAAATTGGGAGTCAATCTACCTCAGGATCCATCAGTTCCACTCTTGGAATTATAACCAAGAGATGCCCAGTCGTACTACAAAAGCATTTCTTTTACTATGTTCATAGCAACACTATTTGTAATAGCCAGAAACTGGAAACAATCTAGGTTCCCCTCAGTGTAAGAATGAATAAAAAAGGTGTGGCACATATACACATTAGAGTTCTACTCAACGGTAAAAAAAAAAAAAAAAACACAATGACATCTTGAATTTTGCATGCAAATGGATGGAAATAGAAAACACTTTATTGAGTGAGAAAACCCAGACCCAAAAAATATGAATATGATATGTACTCACTCATTAGCAGATTGTAGCCATAAACAAAGGACCTTGAGCTTATAGTTCATGATCCTAGAAAAGTAAATAATAAGGTGAACCCTAAGAAAAACATATTTATCCTCCTGGATATTGGAAGGAGACAAGATCTCTGGGCAAAAGTTGGGAGCATTGGGGTGGGGGTGGGGTGGAGGGATGGGGAGATGGGGAGAAAGAAGGAAGAAGGGGAGGATTGGGGAGAGCTTGGGGGAATGGAATGGTTGAGATGGAGGAATGGTGGATTTGGGTGCATGGAAGAAGCTTGGTATTGGCATAAAACAGAGACGTTGACCAATGGAATTGAGAGCAAGGGGGAAAGGAAGTGGGGGGAGAAGGAGAGAAATGGGAGGAGGGAATATGTGGAAATTTTTAATAAATAAAAAAAATAAAATAATTAAAAAAAATAAAAATAAATGCTCAACATCCTTGGCCATCCTTAGAAACACAAATCAAAACTACTTTGAGATTATATCTTATTCCCATCAGAATGTCTAAGGTCAATAAAACAACTGATGGCTCATGCTGGTGCAGGTGTCAAATAAGGGGAACACTCACTCACTCATTGTAGGTGGGAGTTCAAACTTGTACAAGTACTAAGAAAATCAGGAACTGAACTACCTCAAGATACAACTATATTACCCTTGAGCATATACCCAAAGAATCTTTTATCCTACCACAGAGACACTAGCTCAACTATGTTCATTGCTGCTCTATTCATAATAGCTAAAAACTGGAAAAAAAATCTAAATGACTTTTAATAGAAGAGTGAATAAGGGAAATGTGATACATTAACACAGTGACATATTACTCAACCTTTTTTAAGTGGGAGGGGAAGCAATCATAAAACTTTCAGATGAATAAGTGCAACTAAAAAAGAATCATCTTGAGTAAGGTTAGCCAGTCCCAGAAAGACAAATAAGATTTGTATTTGCTTATATGTGGATATTATCTATTAAATAAATGATAACCAAGCTACAGTTCATACTACAAAGGGTAGTTATTGAGTAAGAACTAGGGGGAAACAGATAGAATGCCTTAGGAAAGAAAACTAGAATAATTATTGATGGATGGGAGTACTGAAACAGCAGGATCAAGTACAAAGAAGAAAGTAATAGCAGGGATGAGGTAGTAAATATGGGGAAAGACAACTCAAATAAATTCTTTTTGAGTGGTAGTATGGAAACTTAATATATTATAAGCTTCCTAATATATATCCATATAGGAAGGAATATAAATTACCAAATTTTGTGTAACATATAATCCCATCTAACTATCTTTTATCACTATATGAGGATTCCAGAACCAGGGCAGTGAATCTAATGGGTTTGTTGTCCAAATTGGTAATATGGGAGAAAACATGGGACACAAACAAGACAGAGTACTGTATCTACAAACTGAAAACAAGGTCCCATTGCTGACGACAGCACTCATGTAGTTAACCCAATGTGGAATATTTGAGCTGGTGCCCATATAGAGATTTCCTGCTTATTTGCTTGCATCTTTTATAAAGGAAGGATGTCAATGGAGAAACATAAACACCAGCCCAACCATTGTTTTACAATGTTGTTCCGCTTGTAAGATATAATAGGGCAATGGTGGCACAAAGCTTCTAGGAGTAACCAACAAATATCTTTCCACTCTACAAGACAATACCTATACCTAACATTGGTTGGGTGATCAAGAATCTGAGCTGTGATTACCTAGAAATCAAGGGGAAAATCATATACCACTGCTATAAAAACAAAACAAAAAACAAATTGAATCTTAATGATATTCTGCTATACACTTAGGTCAATTCCTTTCTCAGCCATTATCAGAGAAGCTTCCTCCCATAGCAGATAGGAACAAATAAAGAGACTTGTAGAAAGAAATTATGCACAAGGTGAGAAACTATGGAACACTCAGTATTAAAGAAATATCTCTTCCCCTCACAGCTCAAGGAACCACCTCCGAAGCAGAGGTGTAAAGAATGTAAGAGCCAGAGGGGACTGAGACCACCAAGAAAATAAGGATCGCTTAATCAGCAGGATTGGTGCACATAGGAACTCACAGAGATTGAGACAGCATTCACAGGGCCTGCTTGAGTCGGTTCCAGATGGGGTCCTAGAAAATAAATAATTGGACACTTGGCTCCATCCCTAACCCAGAAGCAATCTGAAGTTGATAACCACTTGCAGAAGAAAGTTTAGATTCCTTCAAGGAAGTCACACTGAAGAAACAAATGCTTCTCAAGCTTATGCTGCATGCCAGCTGCAGATGGCCCACAGACAACAAATGCCAAGGCGTCTTTGAAGATGCTTGTCTTACAATGGCACGGCAGGGCTTTACTGTTTCATTTTCTTAACTTCATCTCATTATTTTAATTTTACCAATTTATGTGATTTTTCTTCTTTATTTTTATTCTACTTGTCCTTTCCCCGTACATTCCAGCTTCCATCAACTTTTATGGAGTTACTGAATGTGCAAATGAGTTGGCTTCTTTACCTTGTTGTTTCCTTTGGCTCTTTTCCTTCTGTTTGTTTCCTTCTATTCTGATTTGTTTGCTTTAGTTATATCATATCATATTATATTATACTATATTATATCAGTCATATTGTATCATAACATATTATATAGTATTAGTTTCCTTTAGACACATGTTGGTTTTCAAATAAGGGGTGATTAAGGGATGTATCTGAAGTAAACAGGAAAGTAATGAGGAATGGAGGAGTGTATAGGGAAAGGAAATTGTAGTCAGGACATATTATGTGAGAAAAATCATCTACTTCAATTAAAGGATATAAGTACAAATATAATAAAAATTATCTAACATAAAAAGTAAAAAAAAAATCTTTGCCAAAAATATTACCAATGATTCCATGAATGTAATTCAGAAACCAATGGAAGCAGAGTAAAAATATATAATTGCAGATATATCCAAGTGAACATGTTCTGCTCCACAGAAGAAATAACAGAATGAAAAAACAAACTCTGGAGTAATGAAAATATCAGTTATTGAATAAGCAGGCTCTCCTGATAACAATCAGTAAATCATGCAACCAACGGGGTCCAATTTTAAAAGTACATAAGGATATCATGCAACTCAATAGCATTAAAGACATATACTATATTGTTTAAATAACATGAAATCATGATTTTATTTATTATTTTTAACTATATTTTCTATCTTTGAAATTTTCATATACAGGTATAAAATTTACAACTATACTTTACCTTCTTCACTCCAATTCTTTCCATGCCCCCCCATTTGTTCTCACATTTGTGGTTTTATTATTCTTTAACTATAGTTATTGCTGCTGCTGTTGGTGGTGGTGGTGATGTGTGGGTGAGAGACAGAGACAGAGAGAGACAGAGAGAGAGAATGAGTCCGTACAGGAGTAGCCCAGAGATGGGCATTAAATACCCCTGAACTAGCGATACAGAAGTTTGCGAGTAACAATGTAAGTACTTGGAACTGTATCTAGGACCTCTGTAAGAGTAGCAAGTGCTCTTAACTGCTGAGCCCTCTATCCAGAAATATTTCTGAAAGTAGACATAGAAATGATCAACAGTATGACACAAATGTGTAATATTACTACATGTCAAGTAGGGTACCACAAAGTTAGAATGAACAGGCATTAGAAACCAAATGAAAATTGATGAATTTAAAACATACTAAGAGAATTCTACAACCACCCATCTTTATCCAGGGTAGGTTTTCTGTTTTTGATATGTACTTTGTCTAAAATTCACATAAGGCCTCCATCCTTCACTGATTTTAGCGTTTATTTTTCTGTACCCTCTCAGTCTAAATATGGGTCTTGTGTTCTTTTCATATTTTATAGACATATATAATTGTTATGTCTTCCTATAAATTAGAATAAGGTTCTTAATTGATATAATTGAAATATTTTTATGAAAGCTTAATTTTGATTAATTTGGATTTATTTATGAAACATAGGTATCATTTTTTACATACTGTTTGCTTTGTACCTATGTATTTTTGTTAGTTTACTTGTTTGTTGCTGTTGCTTTGTTTTGTTCCATTGTAGATTTTATACAGATATTTAGTCTTTCAGATGTCTGGAGACGTGGAAATGCAAGGTGCTGGGTTGCAGTATTTGGTGAAAAACCCTGTCTCTGATCACAAGATGATATCTGGACTCTTTTGTCTTCTGAAAAAGAATAGCACTGTTCCTAACACATCAAAGTAGTAGGAACTTAGTTCCACAGATACTTTTCACAATAGTGCTGTTTGTTTATATGAATAGAACCCGGAGATATATTGCCCCTCCAAAAATAGAGCTTCTCAATATTGTTGCTCTGAAAATTAAATGTTCAAACTGAGAATTTTGAGAACCATGTTCATACCATACTAAGTCCTTTTTACTATTATGTGCCTGAATTTTCTATTAGACCTCTCAGTATGATAATTATTTCAAATTCTTTTCTCTGGTCATCACCAAAATAGTGGCATATCTGAGTTTTATTCTATTATTTGATTTTCTCTTTATATGTAGTTTATTGATTTTGAAATGTTGTAGCTATTTGTTGAAAGTCCAACACAGTAAGTTGAGTAATAGACACTAAAGTAAATCATAGTTAATATGAGGTTTAATGTCAACCTGACTGAGTTGTTTTGGATTTAATGCTTGCCTTCTATGATAGATACTTTGTCTTCCTTTATGGTGCTTTCATTTTGTGATCTGTCCTGTGGACTCCAGGCTTCTCCCACTACTCTCATATATAAATAGTCTGTGTCTTGCTGCTAGTTCACATTATTACTACATGGAGCCCTGTTGCTATGGTGGAAAACATTTATGGTAAGATGAAATCTACTTCAGTAAGTGCTTATTTCTGGACCATGGCTTTCTAATAGTTTGTAACTAACTCCCACTCTTTTCTATGAGTTTGGGAGGCTTATAAATGCTGAAATAGATAAATATCCCTCTCTTACTTGGACAAGGGTCTGAAAAGGACTCTCCTTTGGGAGACTGAAAATGCATATTAAAAATTATCTCAGTTAGTCCTCTTCCACTACTGCTCTTGCCTCTTGTCTTTTGCTTTCATCTCTATGAGAACTTAATATGAACATGTTTCAAGAATGAAACAAGAAAAAATACAATAAAATTGTGACTGAAGGAATGTATCACTAGACTACTAATCAGTTTTGAGCCTCTAAATATCAATCAAATTTAATTAGCTATTCATATATGTTTATAATTCTTGTAGCTTTTACCACAGTATAAATCATCTTTTTCTTTTGCTTGTGTTTCCACATTACGAGAATTTTTTAGACTATAGAGATGACTGGGTGAATAAGGTGTTTATTGTGAAAATGCAGAGACTAGAATCCTAGGTTTCCATTTAAAGCTAGATGTTTTAATATATCATCTGTAATCCTAGCATCCTTATCAAGATAGCAAATGGAGACGAGGGAATTCCTTGGAAATTGTGGGCCAATTATCTTGTTGTACACAGTGACAAACAACAGGAGACTTTGTCTCAAAGTATTTGGAAGGTGAAGAGCAACAGACAAGCTTATCCGTAGACCTCTGTACTTGCATAGTGCACAATGACATACACATAGCTGTCACTAACACAAATGAAAATATATACACACATATATCATGCATATTATACACAAACACACACTTAAGATTTTGACTTAAGAAACAGTCAATTGTCCCAGTAACCTCAGTTCTCTAATGAAAAAATTGTTTTGTTTGAATTCTTAATCCTTATTGTAGTTTAAGGTTTGATATTATAAAATCATGCTCATTTTATGTCAGAGCTAAAATATGTAACCTCATACTTACCATCTGTAAAATATGTAACAAGCACATTGATGGATGCCTCGAGTCCAATGTAATGTAGTACATGATTATTAGAGGAAGGAGACGGCACCTAACAAAAAAATAAGAAAAAAAAAAACCACCGTTGTATAATGAAAGAAGTTAATTTGGACTGATAAGTACAGTATGTTACGAGCCAACGAAAGGGATTAATTCAGTCCTTGCACCTAATGATCCCCATATGCATGCATAGAATTTGTCATTAGGAATACAATATACAAACCGAAGTATAAATCAAAATGTTTCAAAATTGACATACTGGTGTCTGAATGTAACTTTTTGTATCTAACCTCTGGCGTGTGTGTGTGTGTGTGTGTGTGTGTGTGTGTGTGTGTGTTTCCTTCTGAGGTCTCATCATTCTCTCATTTCCTGCTGAACTCCAAAAGTCTGATTCTGTGCAGCTAACATGAACTTTGTATACCCATTTATCTTTTTCTAGTAACAGCATGCAACAACTGTCCATGTTTTATTTCCTGTGGAAGCTCCACCACTTGGGTACTTAACAGGAACAGCTGGTAGACTGTCTGGAGAGGAAGCCAATAGTGCTTTGCCTGTAGATGGGGTGATAACAGTGGAAGATGAAAGAACTGTAGGCATTAAAGCCTCAGTAGAAGATCACTAAAAGAACTAAAAGTTGCAGAGACCAGAGATTTCACTATCTACTTTGTTCCTATTGACAAGATTAGTGAGAAGGTAGCAGATAAGTGAGGGCATCAGTTTCCCCTATGACAAATGCCCAGTCTGGGTGAGGGACCATCTAATACATACTATCCTGGGCAACAGCCATGGTTCTTAAAGTCACATCTCTTCTCAGATTTAGAATGGCTATGAATCCCATAGATGAACTGAAAGCAGACAAAGTTGCAACTTTTAAAGTAGTCACTGAAAAAGAATAGTGTAAGAAGCAGAAGCAGAAGCAGCGTGCTGAGCAAAAGCAGCCTTAGTCTGGGGGTTGGTAGACATGCCTTTGAGTCCTGAAACCTCAGCTAGCCTTGGAATAACCTTTGATGAGTAGTGAAATGTCCTTTGGAATTGTTCTCTTTCTTCTGGATCCAAAGAGATATACTTTAACCTCATAAGCTGAATAAAAGAAAAAAGCAGTTGGCCGTGCAATTATTATTATACTGCAAGCTCAGTATTGATCTGTGACATGATGTAACGCCAATGAAAATAAGGTGATGTTAGACTGCCTAAAAAGGGAGGTGTCTGTTTTCATCTGTTCTGAAGTGGTTAGGTTGTCTGAGATATAAACTCGGATTCTGAATCATAATTTTGGAGGGCATATTAAGGGCAGAGAAATTGGCAAGTATAGACAAATCTCAGAATTAAGGACATTTACAATTAGGAATAAAGGAAATATCAGAGTTATTTTGCTGTAACAATAGTGAAATGCTATCAGCTACATATACATAACTGCTGTGGTAATAAATGCATAGTATCTATGGTTATTTTCAGAAGAATTTCACAAGTTCAGGCTAGGCAAAAATCCTCCAATGATATGGGGAGGGACTTATGAAGTTTCCTCTCTGAGAAGCCAGAGACCCCACTTTTGATACCTGCTGGATGAGGGAGAATCAGGTTTTGGGTCATGTGACTATCAGCATTTTGTCCATGTTGCAGTATATGATCCCATACCTATGAATGCATAGCTAGTACTACTTAGATTTGTGATGTTATTTGTTTTAAAAAGACAGTTTTACTATTGAAAAAATAATAAAAACACAGAGATAGATATCAGGGTTCAAGACAGAAACCAGAAAAGCAAAGCAGCCAAGCCACTAGGGAAGTCTTGCCTATACCAAGGCTGGGCAACATCATACTAAGCAGACTAAGCAGTCTATACCTATCTCTCCTCCCATTTTATATTTCCTCTAGTGCTAGAAATAAAGGTGTGTGGCTCCCTACTACTCAGATTAAAGATAATAGCCACCACCACCTGGATTTGTTTCATCATTGATCTTGTGTAGCCCATGATGTCTTCAACTCATAGAGATCCACCTGCCTTTGTCTCTCAAATTTTGGGATTAAAGGTGTGTGTCACCACTGCCCGACCCCTATTGCCTGGGCTCTGCCCTTGTAATCTTTAGGCAAGCTTTACTTATTAAAACACACATAATATATCAGTATATTTTATTGCAATATTTTTGGTATTCTGGCTCTTCCAATCTTTCTGAGACATTCCTTGACTCATAGATGCTAGCTGTGATGGAGATGCTATTTGACTCCCCACAATCTGTTAATCTTGGTAATTTGTCTAGTTCTGGCTCTCTATGATGATCCATATTTGCTGAAAGATTGGCTTTTTATAAGTAGTAGCTGCTATACTTATTTATGAGTATAAAGACAGGATTTAGAATGTTGTAAGGAATTATGCTGGTCAGCAAAATGGTAGTTAATTATATTCTAAGGATGATGACCTCATTAACCTAGGAAATGTGGGTCACAGTTCAGTAACAAGTATGATCTTCTTCCTACTGAATTGGCCTCCAGTCCAGTTTGAGAGTTGGTGCTTCCCACCAACATGTGAGTGCCAATTATTGTGCTTTTATGAATACCTTGGCATGGTTGTCTTTGTTGTGATTCACATGTGTGCCAACTGGGAAAGACTACTAATAGCTTCCCTCCATTGACAGCTTACATATTATTTTCAGATATGATAGAAGCTAGACCACAGTAAAGAGGCTTTCAGATCAGATCCAGCTCGAGTCATCAATGTCTTCAGTGTTCTGTGTCTTCAAGAAAGGACCCACCCTCAACACCTAAGAGGCAACAGATGAGATCAAGTAAAGAGATATTTTGATTGAGGGAGACATTATGAGGCTGATAAGAAATGTGTCACTAGACAAATTCCCAGGAAACCACAAGAATGACCCCAGTTAAAACGCTAAGCAATAGAGGAGAGGGTGTCCGAACTGGCCTTGCCCAGTAGGCAGACTGATGAATGTCTTAAATGTCACCATAGACCCTTCATCTAGTAACTGAAAGAAACATAAGAGATTTGCAGTGTAGCAATGAACTGTGTTCCCAAAGTCCAGTTGAAGTGTGGGAGGAGTGAGAATATGAGCATGGAGGTCAAGACCATGATGGGGACACCCACTGAAACAGTTTAAATGAGCTAATGGGAGCTTACCAACTCCAGACAGACAAAGAAGGAACCAGCATAGTCCAAACTAGGAACTATTAGAGTAATGTATTTAAGAGGTAATATATTTAATAGATAGGATGATGACCTAAGAAAAATAATGCTGAAGTTTAGACTTTCTTTTATCTTTTTTCTTTTTTAATTGAAAATAGATTCTTCTCTCATACATACTAACAACAGTTCCTCGTCCCTCCACTTTTCCTAGATCCCCTCTCCCACTTCTCACCTCCTCTGGATCTACTCATTCTCCATCTCCCTTGGTAAAAGAGCAGGCTTTCAAGAGACAACAACCAAACAGGACAAAATAAAATATAAGATCAGGCATAAGCCCTCACACTGAGAATGGACAAGGCTACCTAATATGAGGAAAAGAGTCCCAAGAACAGACCAAGGAGTCAAGGACACACCTACTCCCATAGTTAGGCATCACACAAAACCAAAAGCAAATAGCCATGAATATATTCAGAGAACCCAGTTCAGACTCTTGCAGGCCCAGTGGTTGCCTCTTCAAGATCTCTGAAACCATATTTGCCATGCTTAGTGTATACAGTGGGCCATGATCTCTATGCCTTCTGACTCCTACAGTCTTCTCACCTCATCGTTTTTCAAGATCTCAGGAGTGATTGGATGGAGACCTCCAGTTGAGACTTTCTCTGTTCATAATGCCTGGCTGTGGGTCTCTGCACCCACACCCATTTGCTGCTATAGGAAGTTTCTTTGTGACAAATGGACAAGGCATAGATCTGAGTATAGTAGAATGTAATTAGGAATCCTTTTTTGTTTTTTGATTTTTTGTAGGATTTTTGGTTTGTTTGTCTCTCTCCTTCTCCTTCTCCTTCTCCTTCTCCCTCTCCTTCTCCTTCTCCTTTTTCTTCCTTTCAGTTAGACTAATCATGTTTGGTTATTTCCTTGTTTCTGAGCTATCCAGTCATTTGGTCCTTGACCATCTAAGAAATTCCATGCATGTGTCCTCTCTCATAGGCCTCAAGTTAAAGCAGATATTGGTGGTTTCCTACTCCTTCAACTTCTGTGCCATCAATGTCCCAATGCATCTTACAGGCAGGACAGACTGTATGTCAAAGTTTTGTAGTTGAATTGGTACCCATGCTTTTCTTTAAGTAGCCTGCAGAGGACCTTACTGTATCAAAGAGCTTACATTGTAGGGGTTAATGCTCCATGTAGGCTCCAGCTTGATTTTTCCATGTTCAATTGTGTGGTATTGTCCTTAGCAAGGGAGTCCCATGATTTATTTTTAAGAACAATACTCTGACCTAGCATTAATCTGAATTGTTGTGAATTTCTCTCTATTGGACCTTGTTGGCCAACAACTCAACACAATGAAACACAGTCCTGCCACTGGGAGCCGTACCTGGCTACAAGAGACAATTAGTTCAGATGCTGTATCTCCGATTACTAGGAGTCCTGATTAGGATTACCCCTATTGTTTCCAGGAAGTTTTTACAGACATTTTTTCTTAATAACAGGGAAGTAAATTGGTTTTCAAAGATGACTTTTTTTTCTGCTGAGTTCAGATTCAGCTCTTGAACTCGGAAAAAAAAATAAAGAATTGAATTGAATTCCAAAGCACAGCTTGAACTAGAAGCAATCTTTTTCTTTGGATTTTAAAAATAGCAGTGAATAATTCTTAGACATATCAGGAAGACAGGATCAACCATTCAAACTCCCATGATCTACTTCATTCTTCTGCCAGAAAGTGAGGAGTTTCTCAGAAACCAGTGCAGAGTGCAAGCAAAGCACAGACTTCTAGCAAACTGGAATCACAGGAGGGTCAGCTGGCTCTTTGTGAGTAGGACCCAGCAAGACACTGTTTTTCCCACAAGAATGCTCTGAGGAAAATGAAGGGTCAGGAAACCAATGTTGTTTTCATCTTCTATTGAATAGTTCGCTGAAGGCAAGCTTGCAACTTCTGTCATTCTTCAAATACTTGTATATGATACTCTTGATAAATGGACTAAAAGTATTCTAAAAATAAAAAAAATAGGATCTCAAAGAATTTACCTTCTTTGTCAGACATCATATTATAAACATGTATTCTTGCCTTAGGCTGGCTATTCAGGGCCACATTCTTTCAAGCTTCATGTTTTTTTGTGTTATTGTTCTTGTTGGATGTAATTACTTCTTATTAGAGTACTGAGTAGTTCTTTAGTATTTCCACATACTTGAATGGAATGCAGAATATAACACAGTAAAATTACCTGTTACATATCTTTATTTAAGCAGAAAAACAGTTTTGTTGGTATGAGTTCTATGTTCATGCTTTTAAAGTGTATATTAAATGAAGTGTTTACTGTAGATTCTTATTGCAACATGATTACATACTGATTAGTTGAGGACAATGCCTGGATAGCTACTTGTAAGAACCAAACCTAACAATACATTTTGTCATATTCCCTAGTTTGAGTTTGCGGAGATTACATAAGACAGCTCCCACAAATGGGAAAAAAAAACACTTTTATTTAAGAAAGTGATTTGAACCTAAGTTAATTTAACTAAGAAAGCTGAGTTTGAAAATAATATTTCTTCTTATTGCCAAAATAAGAAATCAGTAAGAGTGAAAGTGTGGGATATTTTTTTCTAATAAATATATTCTGGATCTCTGAGAGGGTTAATATTTTCAATTTGGAATAATCTAGAGTCTTCTTTGAAGCATACCTTCAGTCATGTCTGTCAGGCAGGTTCTAACCTAGATTAATTGAAATTAGAAGACCTGCCTAACAATGGATGGGCTGGAGTAATGGAATGGGTAAAAGTGAGAAAGAGGGCTAAGTCTCAGCTGCTTTCCCTCTCTGTTTGCTGATGGAAGACAATGTGAATCACAGCTCTGTGTCTCCACCCTGATGAGTTTCCCACCATAGTGGTCTGTGCTTTGACCTGTGAGCTGAAACAAACTCTTCCTTTTTAAATTCATCTCACTGGGTGTTTTGTCAGTGCACAAAGAAATCCGCAGCAGCCTTTTCAGAATATTGAATCATTTTTTGAGGCTTATTGCTTTATATCTCAAAAAAAAAAAAAAACTGAAAACCCTGTACCTCTCTCCTCCAGAGGTGCTTTGGAGGTAACTAGTGAAAAAGCACATTAAAGTCCATAAAGGTCCTTACATTATGAACGTGGTGTCGTTGAATCATTGCTACTCCCCCTTCTCACAAATAGTGAAGTTCACAACTTATTGTGATTTCCTCTGCTACTGCAATTTTGCCTGTCACAGTGAAAAAAAAATCCATTTAATGTGCACCCCACCCCCATTACCCAATAATAATGAAAAAGTAATGACCTTTCTTCCTATGTTGGTGAATATTTTCCCTGTCAACTCTGATACTTTTATAATATGTACAGACAGATTATTTATGACCAGGGAAATTAAATATTATTTCATTTCTCCTAATACAATCTGTAGCGTCTCCGGGCTTCCAATTCCTTCCCATTAAGGTTATTGTCTTTTCTGCTCCAATTGACTGCATGCTGTTGGGTTGTAAGAGCACTGGCAGAATGCTCGCTTGGAGGGTAATGGAGGTAGGAAAAATAGTGTCATTTGCAATGCTGCCTTCCTGTCTCATGGAAATGAAGACATTTGGTCCCTGAGAGTCAAAACCCATTTTGATGAGTCTAGACACATTTTAGAGTAATGGAAAAGGACAACTACATTATAATGGGCTTCTCAGACTGGGTATTCTTCACTCTCTCTAAGAGTCCCTGGATCTCAGTATTGGAAGAATTTAAGGTTATGGACTTCAAGCCCTTCATTGTACTTATGGAGAAACTGAGGATAGAAGAGGGGGGGTAGAAGAGGGGGGATGTTTAAATATTTTATTTTATGAAAATATCATTTTTAAATTTATTTTACAGATTGACTATAGTTTTCCCTCCCTTATCTCCTCCTGGTGTCCCTCCCCCCACACTTTACATCTAACCCTCCTTATCCGCCCCTCCTCCCTTTTCAGTCTTCATTCAGAAAGGAGCAGGCCCAACTAAGCATTAGGGACAGGTCCTAATCTCACCTCTAGGAGCCTTACAAATAGACAAAGCTGCACAACTGTCACACACATGCAGAGAACCTAGGTCATTCTCATGTAGGGTCCTTAAACATTGTTCCAGAATCCATGTGCTACCACAAGCTCAGGTCAGCTAGTCTCTGTGGGTGTAAAATCCTTTCTCTATCTCGTCAGCAGGAATTCCAGAGCACAGCACAGTGGATCCATCACTATGGATCTCTGCATCCACTTCCATCAGTTACTAAATAGACTATCTCCCATACCAAGTAAGGTAGTCATCAATCCTTTCCAGTATGTGGCCAGTTCAGGAACCTAGAGGGTATTTTTAAGGAGACAACTAATAAAAGTGCATTTTTTTTTAGTCAGTCTCTGTTCTTTGTCCTCATATTTTCTTAATTATTCTGGCTTCTTTTAGATCAGAGATGAGGAAATATTTCATTAAGTAGGTATATGCATGAAACCCTCACACTTCAAAGTGAAGTAGTATGAGTTGTTATCTAAACAGTGGCACCAAAAAACACTGATTTGAAATTACAATCCTCACAGATCCAAGGATGTAACAAGGTTGGGACACATTCCTGTTGCCAAAAGCATCATTTTCTTGCTTTTCTTAATGCTCAGCAGAAACATCATCTTCTCACATTGTTTAGAAAATCCTACTTATTGAAATTGGCAGTAGTAAGTTCTCTTCTAGACTCTCTGACTTCTCCAGTCATGGGTACTTGGATAGGTTTACTGTACGAGGCCTGTATATCCTCCTGTTTTTGTGGACCTTAATTATATTTGGAAACCTGATGGTTAACCCCAAGATAAAAGTGCTATTATCATATAATTTAAACATCTTGCTCATCCAGTCATTGCTTTTGTTTATAGGGTTCAGGTGGTCAATGGTTGCTGAGAGAAGGAGAATTAGAATTCTCCAGAAATGGGCTCTAGCATAGGCTGTCCAAGCTCAAACTGTCTGGACATATGCACAAAGGAGCAAGGCTGAGCAGATTCAATCAGTTGCATATATATCTATATGCATATATGTAGATATATGTACATACATTCACACACATGTAAATACATGTGGCAATTGAAAGGGGATTGAAAGGGAGCCAGGGGATATGGGAGAAACCAGAAGTGGGGAGGGGTAGGTGCAGTGATAGAGATGCTGTGATCATATATGAAGTTGATAAAAATAGAAAAATAATGAATAAGAAAGTACAGTACAATAGAAAGTCTTAAAAATGTATTAAATTAGCTTGAATTGTTGGAGAACTCTAATAAGTGATTTGAAATTTCTTTCTTTTGAAGTTCCACACAACTTTGTGATTTAAATTGGGGTAGTAAGAGACCCAAAAACAAGAACAACCACAAAAATTTAAATAACAAAAAATCTAGCCATATCACAGGCCAGCAGGATAGTGTATGAGTGTATTAAAGGGTCAAATTATATTATATACATACATAAACATCTCACGATGAAATCCATCATTATGTATAATTAATATACACTAAGAAAATCTTCAAAATGTGAATTACTTCTTTCCTTCATGATAACTCAGTTCTTGTTTTGAGACAAGGGTTTGCAATGTAGCTTAGACTTCCCTAGAACACACACAAATCCCAGCCTCTGGATCTGAGAGCTAGGAACACACATTTATGTCACTGTATTCATCTTTATTTCTTTAATTTTTTTCCCCTTTTTTAAGTAAGGAGATTTTTTTTTCTTGAGTTACTAAAGAAATGAATTTTGTTAATATACCTTACATTCACAGAAAATTAAAACATGCTTTCCATAAATATTAAATGCAACTGGGAGAGCTTTGGGTTGTTAGATGACTTGGAGACTAGAGAAAATGTTGATGCCCCAATAAAAATTAAAAGATACTAAATTTACTTCCGTTTTTTATTAAATTGCTTTATCTATTTTCATAAGATTGTCTTATTTTAAATGATTAATGCAAGAACTTTGCTTGTATATTAAGTCAAACTGCAGTAGCATTAAGTACTAATCTTTGTCTACAGTAGAGTTTCGTTCTTAAATAAGGATGACAGTTATTGGATATTTTAACAGGAAATCATTCTGCTTGGATGTGACATCCGTAAATGACAGTATTCTTCTAGCTTATAAGTGATAATAATTATGTTTATACACTTGTGGTCGAAATTATCTTATTTTTCTTCTATAGACCACATAATATGGACCTAACTTACGTCTATTTCTGACTTAAAAACTTGAGACATTCATGAAACACAATGCTTCTTTCTAAAACTGTAAGAATGAACAGTCTTACCCAGACACATTTTTTTTGCTTTGTTTTTGTTTCTTTAAGTATTATCCAACTAGCACTTCAGAGGAAGCATATTGAAGACCATATAAATTATTTCCAACTTCCACAGATATGCACATTTTACAGCATGGCAGAAGGGAGTCAGCTACTTTCTACTCTGAAGATTGCACAACTTGTCATCAACATTGTAACAACAGCAATGGAAATGCAAGCTCTAACAGGCATTTACTGAACATTTATTATGGTCCATGGTCCAGACATTGTTGTGAATTCCTGGCATATATTAATTAAAATTTAACCTCAAAATAAGTCTACATGGGAGAAATTGTGGTTAATTCTCCTTTAACAGTGAAGCAATCATACAATCATTACACCAAGTCAGTATCAGTGTGTAAAGGTATATATTCAAGATCACATTATCATCAAGTGGTATAGATGAGATGTGAACAAAATGATCTCTCTAAAATCAAATGCTCCATTATTATATCTGCCTACAAGAACTACACAAGAGAGCAAATAACAGTAGATTTACTATATACACATATATGCATCCATATATAAATATACACACATTATTGTGTACACACTCATATATATGTGTACATATGTATATTTATACATCACTTGCTTTCACATTAAAACCTGTAAATCTGTTAATTCTTTTGAAATCTTAATTTTATGTCATATAACATTATACATTTGGTTGTCATATGTTTTAGACTTACGAATATAGGAAAATTATATCATTAAATTGCTTTAAAGAATGTTTTTCAAAGAAAGTCAGTGGTTATCCATACATGTTTTAAGCTATAGACAGAGGGACTTTTGATCTTTGCCATTATAATTTAAAATATTTTGCACAGTACATAGGCCACCACAGTGTTCCTCTATTTCATATTATTTTGTCATCCTGGCAGTGAGGTGCCAGGTATGTTGACTGTAATGGATAATTCATTCCAGGTAAAGATAGATAACTCTTTAATTAGCTCTTGCATTCTTGCATGTCATAAGTAGAAAAATTAATTTTTTTTCAGAATTTTAGCAGAATGATTGCTTCCTTCCCCTTCAAATAGGTCATTTTTTTCCTGTTCTTCATAATAATTCCTGAAAACTCAATCCCTGGCTCTACCTGTGGGTCAGTCATGGATGTTTGCTGTAAACAACAAAAGGGAGTGGATGGTTTTGTGATGTAAATTATTAAAAATATATACATAACTTAAAAATAAATATTTTGCAACTAACCTACTGTGTTTTGGAAATATAAAGGAACAAAATGAAGGTAGGCCAGAAAATATTTTTGTCAACTGTACATACCTAAATCTGATCTCATCAAGAACGGAGAAACTCTAGGTACCCCCATTTAACATACAGTCTTCAACATTATAGGAATCTTGATGCTGCTTCAATTATGGATGTCTTCTTTACATTTATGTGTTCTTGTATTTCTACATCAGTCTTTTAAAAGCCAATATTGTCATAAGTAGAACCATATTTACTGACTCACCATTGACCAAATAAGTCATTAAACCAGTTCTTTGACTGCAAGCATAATTGACCTATCAGATGGGTACTCTCCTAGTTAGTTGAATTTTTTAAAAAAGCAATAATTTTAAATTTAAGAATGTGAAATCAATTCTAAATTTAAGTATAATAAAAAGTAATAATATTCATGTTTTAAAACTTGATAAATGAGTAAAAGAAGATGATCTTATAAGAGATGAAGTAGATGTGAAGGTTATGAAACACCTATCCTATAAAATGTTCCACAGTTATCTGTCTCATCCTATCACCAAGCGTACATAGTCTTATACGAAATTAAGCTTTAATCCATTGATTACAGAAGTACTTATTAAGAGTCCCTTAGCTAAAGAGTGCAGGGTTGAGTACGGTGAAATTTGTTCATCTTCTTTTCATGTAACTACTGTATATAGTGACTCAGCAGAAAAAAAAAAAATAAAGCTCCGTCACATCAAAGATTTGGGAAAGCTGCAATTCTTTTACAATTCCATTAGAAGATAAACTCATATGTTTGCCACTTGCATACATAAACATTTATCTAAACTTAAGTGTTAAGTGAAAAGTTTTACTTAAAAACAAATTTGGTGCCGGGCGGTGGTGGCGCACGCCCTTAATCCCAGCACTCGGGAAGCAGAGGCAGGTGGATCTCTGTGAGCTCAAGGCCAGCCTGGTCTACAAGAGCTAGTACCAGGACAGGAAACAAAAGCTACAGAGAAACCCTGTCTCGAAAAACCAAAGAAAAAAAAATTTGGTGTGAAAAACTAGGAAGAATATAGAGATTTAGGTGTTAGATATGCTGTTAGAACTTGCAGTCCGTTAGTGTATTTAATGTAGTGTTAATGTATTTAGTGTAGAGTTAGATTCCTAATGTGGTAAAT
>NW_026068178.1:322263-336194 GCF_014885135.2 Alexandromys fortis | reverse complement strand
TTTTTTTTCTTCTACAGGCAATGAGGAATACCTTCTAACTGGGATGATTTTTAATTCTTGTCAGAACAGAGTTTGATTTTTCTGATCCTTATATTCATAGAAGAGAGGAAAATACATCTTTTTCAAAAGACTAAAATTTGGAAATGGTTTTGACTTTTCTGACTCCATTTTTTTTCTCATCAAAAGATAGGGAAGTTCCTTAATTAATAGATTGAGAAAAGGAATTCAATGTGATTGTCTCTGGATGCACTTGGAATTCTGTATAAGAATGTCTTTCATTCATTTCTGTCCTAAACTTAGAAAGGAGTGGGTGATGGATTAGAACCTTCGCATCCCTGAGGCTATGGTGCAGCTGTGGCTGCAGATGAAATTACTTATTTTAATACAACATTGTTTCTTACCCCACTGATAATTTGCTTTCATTCTGACAATGGCTACACACTGGGATGTCAATTCGAGAGTCTCTGAAAACTCCAACCTATCAAATTTGCAACATGAGTTTCATTGAACAAGTACATCTCTCTCCTCTGAAAGTCACAATATCTCCAAGGAGCACGATTTCCAATAAAAAAAAAAAAAACTATCTGTTGTGAATGTAGTGAGCACTACAACTTTTTCTCTATTTTTTCCATTACTTTAAAACAAACATAGGGTATTTTAGGACAAGATTTGACGATTTCTTTCCTAATTGGAACACCTTGTTCTTCTCATCTACTCTGTCTCCTCAACAAAGAAAACAAAATCTAAATATCAGTGCCTCTTCTAATGAAACAGGAAACATAAAGCTGTGTTTAACAAAACTGCCCACAGAATCCTATATTTAGGGATCTTCAGGAACAAATTTGACAAAAATACCCCAGATTATCTGGATTAAAATGATTGGGATGCTTTCACAAATGATATTTGAACTTATTCTTCTTTAGGTCACTAGACTCTGTTCCTTAAAATACAGTTAACCTCTCGTTATTAGATTGGGTACAACATGGAGTTATTTTTTCTTTAATATAGCAGTTGCTGCTCAACTTCCTATATAATATTATTGATGGTTATCTGCACATGAGCAAACTAGTCCTTTAATCCAAACTTGTTGATCAAGAAGGTCATTCTCTTCAAAAGAAGTTCATTCATTCATTCTTCATCCAAATCATAAAAATTCAATGACAAGTCAGTTTTTTTCCATTTTTGAGGAGTCCTAATCATATGAAAATGAAGATAATAAAGCATTAAATTCTAGTAGGGAAGGAAGAAAACAAACTATTTCATGATTCAAAGACAATATATTCTAGACAATAAACTAAAATAAGACTTCGAGACACTAAGATTTTTCAAGTTTTAATAACTTTTCAATATTTTTTAATCTAAAATTAAACATAGTTGTATTTTTGGAATGGAACGCAATATTTTGGTTCATGTTCACACTGAGTAATGATCAAATGCGTCATTTCCATATTCATCACCTTACAGACATTGTTTTTTATGATGGGTACATTCATAAATCATCCTTTTTCTTTTGAGGTATATAAAGCATTGCTTTTTATTACATTGATCCCACTCTGCTCATAAAATATTGGATCTTGTTTTAAACAAACTGTAGTTATGGAAAAATAATGTCTCTGAAAATTGACTGTAAAGGACATCTCTTCATACATGCCAAAAAAGACCTCTCCAGGCCGAAGATCAGTCAGGGTTCCCTGCCCTGTGGAAAGTCCAGGGTCCTCTCCCCTCCATCCAGGTCTAGGAAGGTGTACATCCGAACTGGCTAGGCTCCCACAAAGCCAGAACATGAAGTAGGAACAAAACCCCATGCCATTGTCCTTGGCGTCTCATCAGCCCTCATTGTCTGCCATGTTCAGAGAGTCCGGTTTTATCCCATGCTTTTTCAGTCACAGTCCAGCTGGCCTTGGTGAGCTCCCAATAGATCAGCCCCACTGTCTCAGTGGATGGGTGCACCCCTCGTGGTCCTGACTTCCATGCTCATGTTCTCCCTCCTTCTGCTCCTCATTGGGACTTTGGGAGCTTAGTCCGATGCTCCAGTGTGGGTCTCAGACAGGACTATTTCTAAGGATTGCTGATCAACAACACAGTTCTAGGTTCAGTGAGAAACCCTTTACCATGGTAATAAGCCAAAGTATTATAAAAGATATTCAGCATCCTTCCCTGACCTCCTAATGAGTACATAGAAAAGCACAACCTCTCCATGCATGTGTATGAGTATACCATATAGGTGTACTACTTACACACTCATATACATATATGCATAAGAGTTCTGATCACCAGTATGTAAATCAGCAATGTTTGAATGCATTATAACATGTAATTTTTAAATAGTAAGGAGGAAAAAGTCAAAATGACAAAGACACAAAGAAATATAATTCAACAGCAAGTCGAAGGCCAAAAGATTGGAGAGCTGCTCTGAGACAAAAGAAAAAAGAAGTACTTATTTCTTTAAAAAGGAAAGGTTAATTTTTCATTAGTATTTCACCATTGTCAAAGTGAATGTATTTACTGTACATTACATTGGATTTAAACAACTGCAGTAATACAAGAGAACTGGAAATGGTTGCAACATCAGCCACACAATTTTGAATCATATCAAATGATTTTGAATGAATTTTTGTTCTCTATTTTTCTTTCCTTAAACTGTACCTAGCTAGATCATTTGATTTAGCAATCTACAACAGAGGGCTGTGAGAAATTATATCATTATACTGCCATATATAAATATAGGTATAAATAAAGATAAAATTCACTCAATATATCAATGAAATGATAAATTTGGGACTTACAGGATCATTTTGCATATTCCATCTCAAGTTTTTAAAATGATTTCTGTATTTTTTTTTATTGAGAATAGGAAAAAAAAAGTTTCCGCCTCCTCCCAGCCTCCCATTTCCCTCCCCCTCCCCCCCCTCTCCTCCCCCTCCCCCCCCTCCTCTCCCCATCCCTCTCTAATCCAAAGAGCATTCAGGGTTCCCTGCCCTGTGGAAAGTCCAAGGTCCTCCCCTCTCAGTCCATGTCTAGGAATGATTTCTATATTTTTAAAATTATTATTATATTCTTTTCAGATGATAAGCCACATCATCCCCCCCAAAAATCATTCAACACCCAACAGTGATATTTTGAAGTAAAATCTGGGTGACACTTATTAAATACTTTCTGTACAACTTGGCTGGTAAATTTCGTGGGAATAAAAAATGGTACATGAACCAATACTCGATGAATCTCATCTACAGATTGATAGTAACACTGTTGTTACATAGATTTAAAATATATTTTAAAGGTCATGTATACTATATTTAGAAATTAAATCTCATTACATACATGAAGTTGACAAAGGTTTAATTGAGTATTTGCTCGTGGAACATGAATTTAATGCCTTACTCCATTTTGCATTAGTATAAAATGTCTGTAAATGGTCACCTTTATAAAGAAGAAGTCTGTTTAAGCCATGGTTTCAGATTCTAAAATCCTAATATTTAGCAAACATTAGTATCTCTTGAGAGTAGCTTTTACCACATAGCTGGTGCAAGACCAAGCATTGCAAGCAACATAGACAAAAGAGACTAAATATATGAAATGTATTTGCTTTATAGCAATCAGGTCTCCTGGAAACCAATACAATATCTCAATACCTATGATTTGTGTATTAGGCTTAAATATCAACTTGACACAGTCTAGAATCACCTAGGAAGTGATAAAGGACTGTCTAGATCTCGGCAGTCTTTGAAGTAGGGGATTTTCTTTACTGTGCGAATTGATGTGGCATGATCCAGACTACCATGGACACCACAAATTCTTATGCTTGTGGCAGTGGACAATAGAAGAGTAGAAAAAGTAATTAAGTAGATATGTGTACATGCATGCATTTTGTCTGGGTTTGCCTCTGGACGTAATGCAAGTAATGATCTCAAGTGGCTATTGCTGAAATTTCCCTGCAAGGGTGTATTATAGCACAGAATTATGAGGTAAAACAACTCTTTTCTTTCCTAAGTTGGCTTTTGTCAAGGTATTTCATCATCATAACAGAAAAAAATATAACAAGTGTCAATAATTAGTATCTTATTAGATATTAGAAGATAATATCTTATAGCCTAATCACCTTGACTAAGCTCCATATGTTGAAGGTTCTACTATTTTTCATGGAGGACCAGGCTCCCCACACATATATCTATGACATAAATCATAAGTAAAACATGGAAGAACTATGTGGCAGCTTTACTGTCCTTGAGAATTTTTTTTGGTGTTTAGTTCATTATAAGAAGTCCTGCAGGAGAGATCAGAAGCTATGCTATAGAAGGATAAAAAGTAAGAACAAGCCAAATGTGAAGCTCTTTAGGAGATTGGTCTAAATGTACAATATTGATTCAGAGAAATTTCTTCTTGGAACAAATGGAGTTGCTGTTCAAAATCATAAATTATAAAGATAAAAAAGGATTGAATGTCTACCTTGTTAACTCATCAAATGTCACTTACTAGGGTTATCTTATCTAATCACCACAAACTAATGGCTCCAACTAAATAAAATATTCCGATTTCTATGAGCCATACACTCACATTCACTGTATACATAGGTCATTCCTCTCCAAAATGTTCAAAGGGAAATATATCCATGCATCTCCCAGCAATTGACAAGCAATTGTGTTCCTTGGCACATGGCAACCTGACTATGGCTCATGGCAACCTGACTACAATCTTCATTTGATCTTTTCCCTGTGTATGTCTGCTCTCATAAGATTATCTTTTTCTTGTTATTACAGTTATTATTATTATTATTATTAATTATTATTATTCCTCTTCTTTCTTCCTCTCTCTGACTCCCTATGATAATTTGAATGTATGTGGTCCCCATAAGCTCATAAGCAGTGACATTATTAGAAGGTGTGACTTGGTGAAGTGGATATGGCCTTGTTGGGAGGAAATATGTCACTGTGGGGGCAGGCTTTGAGGTTACTGGTACTCAGGATCACATCTATTGAGTCAGTTCCACTTCCTGTTTCCTCTGAGTCAAAATGCCGAATTCTCAGCTCCATAACCATGTCTGCCTGCATGCTGTTATTCTCCCTGTCACGATCATAATGAACTAAACCTCGGAAAATGTAAGTGAGCCACCCTCAGTTCAATGTTTCCTTTATAAGAGTTGTCATGGTCAGGATGTCTCCTTACAGTGAAAGAAAACCCTAGCTATGACACATCCCCAAAACTATTTTCTATCTTTTAACAGTTCCAAGATAACACTCTGAACTTGACTGGTTTCATTTCTCAACACGCCATTTCCAAATCCAATTTAGAATTTAAATGAATTATTCCTTTGGTGAAGGGCATGAAACTTAATCCGTGTTGTTCCTGAGAGTTAAATAGACAGAATGTTGGCAGAGGCAGTGGGGGTAGGGAGTGGAAAGAAAGTGACTGAAACCAGATTGTAAAGAATACAAATGTTGTTGTGAAGTTTCCATCAGATGTATTTCAGTATGCGAGTAACTAGAGCAGCTTTCCTGAACAATCATAACTATTTTGGCAATTGGTAGTAATGAATCAAATGGAAGTAATAGTTGTTAGTAGAGTCCAAGACAACTGTTTAGGGAAAGGGCAGGAAATAGAGAGGTCATAGCTTAAAGAAATTTCTCAGATGTGATAACAATTGATCCAGTGTTTTCAGTACAGGAGGATCCAGCTTTAAGTGTCAAGAAGCTAGTAATACGATCAACAAAGATATGTAAACCATGTCATCAAATTGATTGAAAACTGTACTTAGGAAGAAAGTGGAAATTTAATCTTGTAATAAGATATTTGAGAAAATTAAATGTAAACCCTATCTTCAAGAAGAAAAATGAATAAGGTATTTTCCATTTTGACTAGTTCAAACATAATCAATCCATTAGAAGAGATTGTATACTTGACACATACCATAGTAAAGAAACAAAGGTAATATTTATCCAATATATGTGAATTTTATATTGTTATATATCAAATTACCACAAATACCTTATGCCATATATATTTATTAAGCCACAGGTACTATCAGTCCATCTGACTCTCTGTTCAGAATCTACAAGGACAAAATAAAGTGAGAGCTGTGATCTCATATAAAGTTTAGATTTTTCTCTGGTTTCTGTTTTTTTGCAGAAATAAATCATTTGTCATTATAGAGTCAAGGTCTCCATCTCTCTGAAGCTGTCCATGATTCTTGATTTTATGTAGATAATTCACTCGGCACTGCAATTCTAAAATACTGTGTTTGACACAGTGATATCTACACCGTATTATCAAATGATCCGTGAAACCATTATTGTCTTTTTCATTAGTTAATGACTTAGTGACATTATTTGTAGAAATTTACTCTTGTTGATAGCCTCCCTAAAATTCTTCCCACTACAATGGGTAGAAAAGGACTACACATCTTCTTTCTTACATCAATTTTAACATTACTTTCCTACATGAAATTTCACTTCTGTGAATTCTACATACTGATTCTCTTTATTGCAGAAAGAATCTATAAAGGACTGTGTTGAAACTGAGCAACAAACATTAGTATACTTGTGATAAAAAAGATGGACCTTCTTAATTATAATCTTGGATTTTATTGTCCTTAATAAAAAAATAATAATTTACTTTGCATATATCACAAGTAAATCAATAAACATATAAATAAGCAACTAGAAAAGGCTCAAAATAATAAAGCTACACATATTTTAGAAATAGTTACTGAATTTATGTTTTGTAGGAGTTCCAAAATCCTCCCAGTACTAACTGCAGCAATTAATAATGTTGATGGTAATGATTAAGCTTTATTTTCTCTCCTGTAATGCCTTGTAGGTATTTTACAAAGTCAGCCTTACAATAACTGGATGGGTTCTATTCAATGAATCCTAGCTAATATTCAACTGCACTCACTGTGGAAAGTTCTTTGCATATAAATTTCAGTGAATTTCATTTTCTATTCTCTCTCCTTTCAGTGTTTAGTTGGTTCAAATATGTAGATGATATTATTAATCTAAGAAAAGAAACAAAGTCTGTGATATGGATCAGCAGGTAAAAGTAATTCCTTCACAAACCAGGAAATTTAAAGTAAACTGTGAGGATCCATGGTGGGAGGAAAGAACTGACTCCTTAAAGTTTGCCAAGGATCACCATATGTACACCGTGCCATTTGTTTACTTGCACTCACACACACATCATGCACATAATATAATAATAATAAGTAGCAATAACAGGAAAATACTAAGCAAAGAAATAAAACTTAGGGGATGCATTGGGCAAATGCTACTTTTTAATTAAATACCAGAGATTATGTGTTCCAGCATCATAGACTTGTTTTTGCAGCACAAATTTCCCTCATACTTCATATTCCCAGATGTCATAGTGGTTTAAAGTTCTATAAATCCACAGATGTCAAGTTATTTTTTAGAATAGATCTTTAATGTATAGAAAATACAGAATGAGATGCAGCAGGAAATGAGAAAGTCCACTGGATTGTGTCTGGAGAGATGGAGAGATGGAATGCCAACTAAGAGCTCTTGCTTGCTCTTACCAACTATTGTAGATCCATTCCCAGCACCCATGTCAACTTTCTCACAACTGCCAGTAACTCCAGCTTCACATGATCCAATGTCCTCTTCTGTCTGCATTCAAACATGATTATATACACATGCATATAAATAAAAAATAAAATAACCTTTAAAACCCTAAGTCTGTGTGATTTCTCTTCAATGGATACCATTTTGTGGTTGAAACTCAGGAGAATTCAGTGAGGGAGCATCTGACACTGGTCAATGTGCTGTGTAGCCATTTTTTTTTTGTTTTGTTTTGTTTTAAACCATCTGGAGCCTGTATCAAAAAATTGCTGGATTGTTCCACAAAGGTTAGAAGAAATTTCCCAGAGAATTCTAGATGGATAGAAGAGCTGTCTAGTTGCCTAGATTGATTCAGAGAGAGAGAAAAAAAAATCCAGAAATAAGTGAATTTTTGAGACCAGAACAAGAAACCCTGATTCTTCAGGAAGGATTGAAATTCTTAATAATAATACTCCCCAAACAGTTACCAAAAAGCATCAAATAGTTTTGAGGATTGTTTACTGTGTGCTTAGAAGGGAAAAAAAGAGACCTCTGAATGATTACAACAGCATTGTTGTGAATATCACTGACTTCTTTCCTTGTTTTTATGATCTCATTGTCTATTTCTTGTCTCTGTGTCTGTCTGTCTGTCTCTCTTTCTCTCTCTTTCGTGTCTCTTTGTGTGTGTTCAGAGTATAATATATGTGAGTGTGGTATATGCACCTGTTCAGTTAGTCTGAGATGTTAAGCTCTATCATTTTGCACCTAGTTCCTTGAAGACATTGTTTTATTGTTTTTTTTTTTGTTTGTTTGTTTGTGTGTGTATTTTTTTTTCTGAGGTTGGTGGTCAGTAAGTACAAATAATCTTCTTGTTTCCACATTCTATATGTTTGTGGGATAATGGATTTAGGTTTTCCATAAGGATTCTGTGTTCAGTTCAGTTGATATTTCTTAGAGGCCTGCTCATTTTCAAAACCAAATAGAGGAGTCCATCTGGGAGAGCGGGAAGTTGGGAGGGTAAGAGGAGGGAAGGAAAGCAAAACTAAAGTTGGGATATTATATATGAGAGAAAAATAAAAAGTATATTCTTGAGATTTGAACTCTGGTCCTCATGTTAGGACAACAGCTTTTATCTACTGAGCCATCCTTCCATTACTGGATTTTCTCTTTTTTAAGCTGTTTTCAATTCCCACTTTACCACATTGAAAGTTTCCAGCTGGTGATTGGCTAGGATCCCCTCACATTATTTACTAGAAAGAGCAAAAATGTATAAAGAAATTTTAGGAAAAAGGTTGACTTTTTCTGAATATATTTGAGAAACTGTATTCTTTTCTATTTTCGTGAAGTTATTAAACTTCACTAATGATTAGGCAAAGCAATGAATTGATGGCTAATTAAATTTGCAGATGGTAATCACTATGAGGGTATATGAGGATAAAGGAATAATGCAGAGAACTCAAAAGCCTTGTGTTCTGCTCATGATAGAATGGGAGGGCATGAGTCAAGTGTGCAATTATGTCTGGCAGCTAGAACAAGAGTAGAAGGGAAGCTACTGGATAATTAAGCTTCTAGATGCAGCAAGAGAGCACTTGCAGTGAGAATATGGGATAGACAAAATAGCTGTGTGATATTAGTGATTGATTATTTCTGTTTGAGTTAGTTTATGCTTTACTGCATGAGAACCTACTTTGTAAATTATATAAGAGAAATTTACAAAACTCCTGGTTGCATTTCTCATATTTGACACATGAATAGTTTGTCGTATCTCTGGAAAACCATAGATTCTGATTTAGCCCCTGGCATGTCATCAATTCTAACTAGAGAATTTGCATATTATTTGAGGATCAGACATATAATTTTATCATATTTATCTGAGTACAGGCCAATTGTATAAAGTATTAAGCTTTATTGTACCACTTTCATACATGTTTATTACTTACCTTAATCCCCAAGTAAGTTAACTTATCACTTTCCCTTTTCAAAATTTCGAATAGCTCCTCTATTTTCCTCCTAATCTTGCTCTACAATGATTGGCTGAGAGTAAATGCACAATACCTGTTTGTGTCTCTGGTTTATCTTTTGCTTAACATGATCATCTCTGGTTTTGCCCATCTTCTTGAAAACATTTAATTCTCCTTATGGGCAGATAAAAATTCATTGTTTATAAATATAACACGCTCTTTATCGGTTTATCTACTGATGGGCATCTAGGTTAACTAAAGAATTTAGACACTATCAGTGGTGTTTCCATTAACATGATATCTTGCACACACCTTTAATCCCAGCACTCAGAAGGCAGAGGCAGGCAGACATCTATGAGCTCAAGGCCGGCCTGGTCTTCCAGAGCTAGTTCCAGGATAGGCTCCAAAGCTACTGAGAAACTCTATCTCAAAAAACCGAAACCGTAGCAAAAACCATGATAACTTATTTACAGTTAGTACTGATGTGATGAAACATCATCACTAAAACAACTGGCAAAGGTAAAGATTTATTCAACTTATTCTTCCACATCACCGTTCATCATCAAAGGAAGTCAGGACAGGAACTCAAGCAGGGAAGAGACTTGAAATAAGAACTGATGGAATACTGTCACTGTACACTGCATACTATTTCATGCAAATTTGGATGAGGATGTTTTAGAAGAATTGACTCTTTTGTAACGTGAAGCATCCCAGAACAAGCAATCAACAGGTGCCATAGCAAACTTCTGTACTTCCAGAAATGGCTGGTTTGTGATCCTTGATCTTTGTAAATAGGATTTTGATGATTATTAATGGTAATCTCTGTTTTTGACACAGTAATTCTTGAAAACACGGTGCCCACTAGATTAGATTTTTTCCAAACACTCAAGTTTAGTTTTTTCTTCTTATAGTTCACCTTACCCTGCCATGATTTTGAGTGAAAATCCAGCCTTCTTTCAACAACCTTCTAAAGTGATTTACACAAGACTTAGAACAATAGTTTTTCTTTAAAAAAAGTGTGTAGGTCTATAACCTGAAAAAATTTCATATTTGCCTTTATTCAAACTCCCTGTTCTCCCACTTAAGTATGCAAAACATCCACGACTTGTATGCTGTGGAGAGCCTGAAGTCTTAGTCTTCGCAGCGAAGATAGAAATGGCACTGTTGCTTCTGTCTGTACTGTCACAAGTTTCCCTACAGAATGACCTTCTCTACTGAAAGAAATCCAAGGCCTATTTGAACATAAGGCTAAATTCTTCTCTACCAACCATCACTGTCATAACTGACCACTCCAGCAGTGAAGAGTAGACAGGTTGAATGACAGGAAGCACAGATCTCCTGCTCACACAAATCTAGGTAGGCAAGGATTGGAAAATAGGTGTGCAGGGCCTGTCCAACACCGGCAGCTCCTGCCAGACCAACATTTCAATCACCACTATGTTAAGCCAGCTATGTGTCACTCAATAAAGGCTCCTTGTGTGGCATCTCAGGGGACTATTGTGTCCCTTTGCTGCAGGAGAAAGGAGGATTACTAGGTCCATCAGTGACATCTGCAACACCTCCTTCCTTTGCCAGCTAATTAGGATGCAATCTATTTGGGTGACTTTATCTTGCCTGAAGAAATGACAGTTAATACCCGGCTGGGAGAGAAGACTATGCCATTGTTCATAGTCATTGCCCACACCAGTAGGAGCTGTCCAGACTATCCAAAATGTTGAATTTTGTTTATGCTCTTTTGGATAGAAAATGGAATAGCAAGACTATAATGCAAATATAACTACACAAGCAGTTATGGCTGTGAACATGACTGTTTACATAGACATATATCTGCACAAAGAACCAGGCAAAAAGCTCCTTTTCTTCTATCAGCAGGCATAAACATTTGCAAGACATCTATGTTAATAGTCTAATTATAGGCAAATATCTTTAAACAGGCAATTTGGATAAAACCCACTGAACATGCACATGTATAGCAATGCATCTACAGCATATCAAGGTGCTCACAAATATTATATACCAAGTCATACATGTTATATAGGCAGATTCATAATTTCATAGTAACAGGTATATCATGCAGTGATGCAGATAGAAGTGCATATGAATTGCACCAACGTGGACCCTTTGTGTGAACATATATTTGCGCGCACGTGCATAGTACATGGTCTTTTCTCAGGAAACATTTGTAACAAAGAGAGAAAATGGAGAACATTCATTTACACATTGCTCTTTCTAACTGTCATTACTTGAATCATTTCTAAATTGTAGAACAGAAAAGGGGAAAATCAATCGTTGATAGGAGAGGTTCAAAGAGCTTTGAAATCAATTGTATTTTATTTTCAAATATCATTCAGAGAAGAGTCTGGTCTCGCCCTGGGGGGGACAAAGACTGAGCTGGAAATGGTAAGTGGAAAGGCACTGCAAAGATCAAGGCACAGGTCACAGCTCGGGTTACAAATGACCCTTTCATCTTTTCTGGCAGTAGAAGAGAGGTGGGAAGGTTTCAAATGCCCTGATTCGAATAATGGCCATGAGGGCTATTCAATGTGACATTTGTCACCTCATTGATTGCTAAGTTTGACTTGGTCAATTCACATTAAATCATAGATGTACATGAAGGCTGGGGAGAGGATTAGAAAGTTCCTCTCTCTTGTCTAAAACAATGAAACAAAAAAGTTGAAAGAAGAGGTGTAGCTTCCCAGTTATGAGCCTAAAGTGGGGTACTGAGGCTACCACTGATGTCAGACATGTGTTTTCTGGGTTTTCCTTCCTGTTTTGGCTATTAAGTATGTTCTTCAGGACCATCCTCCCCTAGGGAAGAATGGAGTTCTCAAGCAGCTTTATAAACATGGGAGCAGTGAACTCAGTCTGTCTGGGAGATGCTTATTTTCAGGAACCAGGTGGAGGGCTGGTGGCTGGTCAAGGTCACCACCATAGCCAAACTCAGGTGGGATGAGCCAACACACTGACCATGAGGTGTCTTTCATTCCTAATGCACAACACATTTATAGGTTCCTCCATAATCACAGGTGGTATCTAGACAACATAGCAGAAGGGTGCTGGAGAAAAACATTGGAACTCAGAAGAAATCTTCATAAGCAAATGAACTCAGCATTAAGTGACAGGACTAAGCAGTGGAGACAGAGAGGGGACATTGAGAAAGTAAGAAACAGTCAAGACAAGCCCCAGATTCTTTGTTTAAAAAGAAAGAAAATCTACTCCTCATTTGGACTTTGGGAGCTCAGTCCAGTTCTCCAATGTGGGTCTCTTTCTCTATCTCCATCCATCAACAGATGATGGTTCTATGGTGATATGCAAGATATTCATCAGTATAGCTTTAGGATAGGGCCATTTCATGCTCCCTCTCCTCAGTTGCCCAAGGTTCTAGCTGGGAACATCTCCTTGGACACCTGGGAGCCCCTTTAGGTTTAAGTCTCTTGCCAAGCCTAAAATGGCTCCCTTAATTAGGTATATACTACCCTGCTCCCATATCCACCCTTCCTTTATCCCAACTATCCCATTCCCCTAAGCTCTCCTCATCCTCTCCTTTTCACTTTTCTCTCCCCATATCCCAATACCCTCATTCCACCCCAACCCCCAAGTTCTCAATTTTTGCCTGGCAATCTTGTCTACTTCCAATATCCAGGAGGATAACTATATGTTTTTTTTTTTTTTGGAGGGGGGGTTCACCTTCTTATTTAGCTACTCTAGGATCACAAATTATAGGCTCAATGTTCTTTATTTATGGCTAGAAACCAATTATGAGTGAGTACATCCCCTGATCCTCTTTTTGGGTCTGGGTTACCTCACTCAGGATAGTGTTTTCTATTTCCATCCATTTACCTGCAAAATTCAAGATGTCATTGTTTTTTACTGCTGAGTAGTACTCTAATATGTATATATTCCACACATTCTTTATCCATTCCTCAATTGAAGGGCATCTAGGTTGTTTCAAGGTTCTGGCTATTACAAATAATGCTTCTATAAACATAGTTGAGCAAATGCTTTTGTACTCTGATAGGACATCTCTTGGGTATATTCCCAAGAGTGGTATTGCTGGGTCCTGGGGTAGGTTGATCCCAAATTTCCTGAGAAACTGCCACACTGATTTCGAAAGTGGTTGCACAAGTTTGCATTCCCAGCAGCAATGGATGAGTGTGCCCCTTACTCCACAACCTCTCCAGTAAAGGCTATCATTGGTGTTTTTTATTTTAGCCATTCTGACAGGTGTAAGATGGTATCTCAAAGTTGTTTTGATTTGCATTTCCCTGATTGCTAAGGAGGTTGAGCATGACCTTAAGTGTCTATTGGCCATTTGAAATTGTTCTGTTGAAAATTCTCTGTTCAGTTCAGTGCCCTATTTTTTATTTTTTTTATTGAGAAAAGGAAAAAACAAGTTTCCACCTCCTCCCAGCCTCCCATT
>NW_026068178.1:313568-318011 GCF_014885135.2 Alexandromys fortis | reverse complement strand
CTGGAGAGGGAGGGGGAGGGGAGTGGAGGGCTGGGGAGGGAAATGGGAGGCTGGGATGAGGCTGAAATTTTTAATAATAAAAAAATAAAAAAAGAAAGAAAATCTTTCTTTTGAGAGGGGTTAAATTAGTCAATGCATTTTTAAATGTCCTGTGAAACTGCTGCACAAATGTAAGAAAACCACTTTGCAGACATTCTCTGTGTAGTGTTAGCCCTTGCTGCTCAACAAACTGAATTTGAGGGTCCCTTTGCAGCTCTCTAATAAAGCTTCCTAAGCTGCTATCTAAGATCCATGGGGACAGCCCAGTTCTGTGATGTAATTTCCAGCATCTCCCTTGCTGTTTCTGGGATGTGACTCTAAGGGATGTCACTCAGTGACATGTCTGCACAGCTTTTAGAATAAAATAATTTAACAAAATGATATAAATGAGATTTTCCTCTTATAGACTCACTAAATACTGAAAAGTCAAGTTTCTAGAGTCCTTCGGAAAAGTATCTCCTTGGCTTGGATTGACACTACACTTCTAAAATGCTGAAAACACTAGTCTTCCTCTGCCCACTGCTTTGTTTGCATTTTAATGCTGTGTATCATTTAACATAACAAAAACCATTCCCCAAAGATCACAGTAAGGTATCTGGTTCAAAGTCCTCATTTTACATCTTAGCTAATAAATCAAACAAGAAACAAAGTTGACAGATCAAATGCATGATGATGATGAAGATGAAGATGATGGCAATGATTTTGCACATCTGAAGCTTAAACCTTGAACCTTGTACACACTAAACATGAGCCCAATTGCCTAGCTATACTCTCATCTTCATGCTGCAGATTAATTGGAGAACCTCAGTTCTTGATTCTTTCCTGAGTATCTCTATCAGAAACAGCTTAATGTAGGATTTGCTCTGCTTTATCATGCTACCCTTTTCTTATTTACATGCACGTTTTGAAAACAAAATCATATTTATAAAAGTCACTCAATGTAGTTTCTAAAAACAGTTCAAGCATTCAACAAATGTTATGTCTGAATGTGCAATTTATATAGTTTTTCCAAGTAAATCAGGGGACCTTGGAAAAGTCCAATTTTTTTTTTTCATTTTTCATGATATTACAATTGCACTCACAGCCTCTGCAGACATATTCTAGGCACTAAATACTTGCTTTCTCATTTGCTGATGGAAGCTGAGAAGCAGCCCCAATATTGTGCTCACTAGTGGGAAGAAGAAATTCTGACATTAAAGCAATAAAATGAACCATTTCCCCTACAGAGTTAGTCTAACATTAATAAAAGCTCTGTGTTGCACTGTCATCCTCTCTCCCTATTAGTCTCATATATTTCATGCTGAATGCAAATGTCAGGAATTATTATTTATCTGTGTGGTCAAGAAATACATTGCTACTGAAGGAATATATCCAATGGTTTCCAGCAAGGGAAATCTTGTCCTCAGAGACTCTTTCCTTCCTCTACATACAGGGTCTTGTAGGGGCCACAGAATAGTAGAAACCAAAAACAAAATAGCATCCAGTCTTGTTTTCCTGATTCCAACTCTTGCTTCTACTCTCCAGAGAATAAACCAACAAAAATGTTGATTTTGAAGAAACTATTGTAGTATCTCTGCAAACTAATTCTCCTTAATGAAATCATAGTTGTTCAAAGCATTCCTTTTTATAAAAAGGTAATGCAAAGAAGAATCTATTCTCAGAACAAGAAATATATCTGATATATCTAAACTTGTGATTTAACACCAAGTGAGCATCAAAATTATCTAGAGGTGCTACACAGCAGTTTCTTCTTAATTGAAACATTGTTTTTAGGGGAGAGAGGGAGAGAGGCTCATGAGATTATGAAAGTAATGAAAGGTTGACTTTCTGCGTAAGTAAAGGGTTCTTGAAAATCACCCACAAGCTTTATTAAAGGAGTAAACAACTGTGAGGTTAGGGCGAAGACTCTGACCAGCTAATCTGTAAGAAGAAATGTCTTCTACACACCTGCGAGTTGTGCCGTAGAAGCCACACAGGGACACAGAATTAATATCTTCATGGAACATCAATGTGGAGCTCTTTATTTTGGTCAGGTTGAGGAACATTGACACATTAGCAATTTTGAATGTTGGCCATTATTTTATTACTGACACCTTGGTGCCTCCTTCTAATCCTCTTATTCCCTGTTCCTTATTTAAAAATATAATTACATCAGCCTATGGAAATATATCCAAATCTGTAAATGATTACTAGCTAATTAGTCTGGAAGGTAATTTTTCTGTAGGAGTTAGTTTTCCTAAATATTAATGAGCAATTAGCATTCTATTCTGAAAACAGACGACATTGAGTTGAGGGTGAGTAGAAAGAGGTGAGGAATAAAATGATATTCACATAAACATGCTCCATTATTGCCCATTACTATGTGGGCTTCTATTTTTTGAAGGCTGATAAATAGCAATTTGAATGAAGGTAAATGAGCCTGCTCCAGGGTGACCCTCATAAATAAATGAGTCACCTGTCAGGAAAGGAAACAAACAAATAACAAATATAACTCTGTTTAAGAGAAGCAAGTAAATGTCAGTGTTGTTATCACTGTGAAGAGGCAAGAATGTGACTTTAGCTTGAGATATCCCACAGCATAATGTACTCATAAGTATATGTCTATAATTTTAGAATTTCATAGTGTTAAATATGGTTCACTTAAAAATAATAGCTGTATGGTGAAATAAATTTTGAAATTGTTGGGAAGCAATCATAATGCACTTAGTGGTTTCTTTTTCTGTGCATTAACTGTAGGTTATAATTAAAGTTTTAACTCCTTCTCTAGATCTCTGCTAAAATTTCCCAACTAGAAGCAGCCTTTTACATTCACCTCTGATTTCTCTGATTGTACTGTTTCTACACGGTATAGTGTAGCATTTTACAAATGCTAGTCAATTTGGTCCGTTCTCCTGCTCAAAGTGCATTCGGGAATTTCTGTATTTACATATTTTCTAATATTGCCAATTCGCCCTTCCTTAACACTATTTATTTTCCCTCTTGCATTTATTTGGTAGGATATAGCTAGACGTCTCTCTTTTGTAAACTTTGTTTGTGTTCAGTTATTTTTCTCAAAAACTTCTTTTTACTACCCTTAATTCTTACAAAATACTATAAACACCCGTCAGAAGAAGTAAGTCTCAATTCATAGTGATATAGCACATTAGGTAATCAACTATTTAATGTCTGTCTTTTTTATCTGGAAATATCTAAAAGAGATTGCAAAAGATTGCTGTCTTATTTATCATAGCCCCGTGTTTGCGGTATGACTGGTGCATATAGGACAAATAATAAATATTTATTTAGTGCCTGAATAAGTTGTTAATCACTGGCAGTGCTCAAGGTCTAGAATGCAATTGGAACATTGGGATTTTTTACTTCCAGCTTAGAAATTATAGTCCATAGCATACATGTTGGGAAATACTTTTCTGAAGGCAATTCTACTCCTAAGTGTGAAAAGAGGAATATATGTTATAACTAGATTTCAAGCTCTGACTAGTTGTGTGACCATGGGCAAAGTTATTTCAAGCTTGAGAGTCACTTGTAGAGTGATGAGGCTTCACCAGATAATCTGTGCAATCCTTCACAGCATCCACGTTCTGAAGTTCTAATTATATAGAAGGAGTACCCACTTACACTTTGGTCATGGCTAAAGCTCTTAAAGAGCACTGACCTCATTTCACTTTAGGGCATTATAGTCTAGTGGTAGTGGATCTAGAAAAGGAAGACTGCAGCATATCCAGCTGATCACGAGCTATTTTACAATATTCTCCCTAGTATCTTTATTGGGAGAAAGGGGGTGGCTTTTAATGGATATGTAAAGGACTAGATTTGAATCTGGTTCAAAGAGGTCCCAGGAGCATTAATTAGTAGATCAGCTGCAATAATGAGGACAGAGACCAGTGACAGCCAATAGGCTCTATCCTTTTTCCTGCTTGGTTTCACATTTATCACTGTCTTGGATAAAATGTAAGAGATCAAGATCATCAAATAAGTAGGTGACATGATGACAGGGATATGTTAGAGGACAGAATCAGAACTCAAGTGACCTGACCAGCCTGGGGAAATTAACTGTACACAAAATGGGCAGAAACAAGGTAAGAGGAAAACCAAATTCAGAGCTGGTCATAGTAGGACATACCGACAATCCCAGCACTTAAGAATCTTAAACAGGAGAAATTCAAGTTCAAAGTCAACCTGGATTACATACTGAGACCTGTGTTTAAAACAAAACTAACAACTAACTAAATGAATTAATAAATAAATGCTGTGAAAATAGTAACTTTTTCCCTTTTTTCCTTTCTTTTATTTTTATTTATTGAAAAAGAAAATTTCTGCCTCCTCCCCGCCTCCCATTTCCCTCCCCATCTCCCTGTTCCCTCCCCCTCTTCTACCTCCTCTCACTCTCGCCCAGGGGCTGTAGAG
>NW_026068178.1:296116-307017 GCF_014885135.2 Alexandromys fortis | reverse complement strand
CACACTCATCCGTCCAGATGGAACTCCTCAGCACCTAAACAGGGCTGCCTGGTAGCCCAATGATTTGGGAACAGAAGGAAGAACGGGGTAGGCAGTGCGCAATCCAGGAGAGCACAGGAGCCCCTGGAGCACAGACTGAGGGTGCCCGGGCTCCCTAACAGGAGACCTTGAGGCTCACCGGTCTGGGTGGGTAGCCTTAGTGTAGGAGCTTAAAACTGTTGTTGAGCACTCAAAATAGTAACTTTTTAGGGAAGTACAATTATTCTACAGAAATACGGAAGAGGCGGGGATTAATTTAGGCAAATTAATTTAGCAAAATCAGATAAGCACAAAAATGTGTGCATACACATCCATTGTAATGGGTGTATGATCATATGAATGTTATGTTCATACCAAGATGAACATTTTATATAATGGTAGGTCCAAGGTAAGATGATCATCCAATATGGAAGTTTACTGCAATCTGGCATTTAGTTACTAGAAACTTAACATGCTAACATGAGATGGATGTCACATGATTTCCAGTCAGTGCAGCAACATTCAAATTAGAAATTTTGAGAGCAGAAGAAACAATACAACATAATTTGAAACAAGCAAATACTAAATGAAAGACCTGGAGAAGGACGGTACTAACTGAAAAAATAGTATGATTTTGGTGACCGTCTTTCTCCTATCCACTGTAAATCAGGATTTAATCCATTTGTGCTAGAATGTCCTTTTCCATTTATTTGTTTTGGTGCCATTGTGTATGCCTGTCATGAGGGAAAAGCTTCTATGAGAGGGCCGTTGAATCTATTTAATCTGTGGAGCAGCTCTCATTGTCTAGTGAGAATCTATCCCCTGGAATAAATGAGCTAGTGTGTCCATGAATGCATTTTCAGTCTTTAAAAATCTTTACTGTTGTATAATAAGACCATGCAGTTTGCTTTGTTGAACCCAGTTCAATGTTACATCTATGTAATAATGTAACATACACAGTTTTCCAGACATGGAATTTACCAACACCACAGGTGATCAGGTACATTTTGAAGACATATTTTCAGAAGCCACCTGGGGAAGAACCCACACTGCATATTCAGTTTTGCCATGGAAACTGTAAAATCTTTTATAACATTATTTGTTCCATACATTCTCTGTGTAAGTTTATTTCTTATACAACAAAACAAAAGATTCTCTGCCAAATATTCTCTGATCTTTCTTCTTGTTTTAAGCTGCATGTTCTACTAACTCATAGAGCACCTCAGAAAAATGCCACTCTTTGATTATAAAATATCTCATATCTTCTTTTTCTTAAGATATTTAGTGAAGAAAGAAAGAAAGAAAGAAAGAAAGAAAGAAAGAAAGAAAGACAGCAAAAGAAAACAATGCCTAAATTAATCCCTGCCTCTTCCGCATTTCTGTAGAATACTTGTACTTCCCTATTTTCTCACCAATTTATTCCTGGTGTAATAGAGGCATTTGCCAATCAAATGAGCCACCAACTCAAAACAGAGGGAAAGTTTTTATGTGCAGGTGAATGTGTCTGCCCATCAATCAAAGTATTTCCCTTTTGTACTCTATTTCTAGAGAACCTCTTAGTGAAAACAGCAAGATTAGATCTATTATTGAAATCTTTCTGGTATGCCATTATCTGCCTATAAACACCAGAAGTTCTATGGTATTACATTTTTTCTTTTGTTCAAATATGTGTAGAAATAAATGTGAAACCTATTTTCTCTTTGCAGCACACTTGGAAAGCAAAATCTACCTACCTTGAAGTGTCGTTGAAACAAAAAGGAAAAGAATAAACAAACTCATACACTAAAGAAAGGGAGAGGGATAACAGAGAGAAAATGATTGAACTGCCCATTAAGACTCTAGGGTTCTGTAAAGATAGATATCATATATCCAGCTCATCATTTCAGTTGACATGCTTGTTTACAATATTCAGCTTCTCTGCTGGCAGAAAAGAGCTGTGTAAGAAATCATGTTGTGATATTCCTCATATTTTTGTTTGGAAATTAAAGAGTTTCGTCCAAAAATATTTGGATGATTTAAGAATAAATGATTGAAAAAGAAACCTGTATAAAATTCTGACTTGGAATGTGCTTCGATTGTTTCAAAATGTAAGAGTCTAGAGGATGAATTGTGAAGTGTTTTCTTTCTTTCAAGCCCCTTGAATACTGTTTAGCGTCACCCACAATTTGGGCTGATTTTTCAGACTCTATGGAGCACCTATGGGAATTTTGTCTTTGTTTTATCTTTTTATTGTCTTCCTTTTGCAAATATTCTTAGTAGTTTTTTAGGCACAGCACTAGGCTCCATGCCATAGAGCAAACAGGAGGCTTCCCTAGCCTAAGGAAACCATTGTTTAGTACATGTCACCAATAAAAATCAGACCATTTGGAGTCTTAAACACTTTGTAGATATCACCATATTTAATATTCTCAGTGACTAAATGATGAAACTACAGCGATATTCTTATTTTGTGCCACACTACTCCTGTTTGTGCATAAGAGAGGCATCTTATAACCAAGGTCACTAAAGCAGAGACAAGTTAAAAACTCACACAAAATGAACACACAGCCAAATATCCCAAATGGATTCTAGCTCCGGCAACCTATCTCCAGCATGCTCATAGCCATAGCTATTCCATTTTGTTTCTATATTCTTCTCACTACAGATAATGGAGTTGGTTCTTGGTCTGATCTTCATTGCATAGGCTACTATGTGACACAGGTTTTAGTCAAGAAATATAAAGCAATTTGATGAAACAGTTTAAATTTGTGATAGTAATGAAGGGCAGGACAAAGCCCTTGAACATAGATTTGCTTGAGTACCTCCTCCAGGATATTCTGTGCTTATCCACATATCTCCGTATTAGCTTTTAAGCTAATAAGCATGAGGGACTAGATTTAGAATCTTTATCAGAACTAGAGAATCAGTGTCTCTGATGAAGTAGACTTCAGTTATTAAAAAAAGGTCTTGGCTTAAAAAACTAGATTATTGAGATAATTCCTAAATTCTTCATGTGAAAGACTCCCATAGCCTAACATTAGAACAAAGAGATTCTATTAAGAGAGAAGATAAGTAAGAGTGTGGTTTGACAAATAATTGGAATACAATGGGAAAATCAGGTACTGTAAGTGAACTGGCTTTGAATTTATTTTCTCATCTGTGGTTGATAATACATTTGAGATCCTAGGAATCTGGAAGCATGATAGAAGATAGAACAGCCTGGCACAAATTAGACAGCTCTGAAATCAGTGCAAACCCCTGTCTCTCAATTGCTATTTTGGTTGTGGATAGAATATGTATCCTGCAGAATTTTAAAATCCCTTCATAAAGTATTTCCTTTGGTGTTCTGCAAGTAGCTGAGTAAAACATCTAAAACAGTACTAGATTTTTTCTGTTTTTTTTTTTTTTCTCCTTTTACTCTTTGCTCTTTGGGGGGGTGTCATTCAGCTTCAAAATAAATCACACACAGAGAGTCTTTTTCTTTCTTATAAATGCCGAGTCTTAGCTTGGCTTATTTTAGCCAGCTTTTCTTACATTATTCTATCTATCATTTGCCAGTAGACTTTTCCCTTTTCTTACTTCTCTAATCTTACTTTTCCTCTCATTCTTTGGCAGGGTGGCTGGACCCTTCTTTTCTCACTCCTTGATCTCTCTTTTCCTCAAATTTCTTCTCCTTTGTTCTTTCAGTGTGCAAGCTCCGTCTACCCTTTCCTTTGCCTTGCTATAGACCATTCAGCTCTTTATTAGATCATCAGGGACAGACAAGGAATCATACATTCACAGAAGTAAAAAAAACAACATAAAAGAATGTAACACCTCTTCGCATCATTAAAACTAATGTTCCACAGCATATGTAACACATCTTAATATAATGTTCTACATTTTTTCAATTTGCATAATGAAAAGTAAAAAGTTTTAACTTCAACAGAGTAAAGTTATACACAAGAAGTTGTGGTGAAAGGGCAGGAGAATACTGAAGCAAGGAATGCTTTGTGGAACAAATAATCAAACAATACTGCAAATTGGCAATTAAAACATTTGAGGGTAAAGCCAGGAGTATCCATTAAAGTTTGAGTTTTGCTATTTTATTTATCTATTTTAAGTGCCAGTTGGGAAGTCACATTTTTAAAGTGGAAACCTGAAGTTGTGAAGTTGTAAAGGAGTAGTAGTATTATATAAAGTGATTAAATATTATTTCCTTGAGAAAAAAATAATAATTGCTAATGTTGTATAGTATAACCTACTAAACCTCATGAAACATAAAAGCAGATACCTTCTTAATGAAAAGCCAAGCAAATATTAAGGCTCAGAAGGGACAAATATACTTACTGAGTAAAATGAGTCACCTAAGACCAACACTTGAACTCAAATACCACACTTCTACTATAACCCTTTTCTTAAGCCTTAATGCTTCTTGATTCCAGGCAGGCAAAATATTATGGATGAGTTCCTCTTTCTATCTCATTCAATCTCTCTTTTTTACAAACTTTTAATTAGTCCCTAACTTTGAGCCATTATTGCTATCTGTTATTAAGTATTAAGAGCTATCCCTGTTCATTTCTTCTCAGCACCTCTCGTCAAGCATTCTACCCTTAGACTTCTCATTTTAATTGTTATATCTTTTTTTTTTCAACAATGGGCAATTGAGCTTCCCTAATGATCTCAACTTATTTGGAGACTTTCCTGCTGCAGTGCATACCTCCAATAAAAGAAAGGGTAAATTTCACTAGAAATCTCTGAGGGTTTGCTCCTGCCAAGAACAAAATTGGTTCCCTGATAACTGCCTTATCCCCCATATTAATTGTGGTTGTTTGAAAGAAAATAGCTTCTCAAAGGGAGTGGTACTATAAGAATGTGTGGACTTGTGGAATATTTGTGTTGTTCTTGGAGAAGTGTGTCACTGTGGTGATGGGCTCTGAGGTCTCATATATGCTAAATACACCACCCAGTGTCTCAGAGCACTTCCTTTTGCCAACATAAGATGTAGAACTCAGCTACCTCTCCAGCACCATGTCTTACTGTAAACTGCCACGTACTACCATAATGATAATGGACTGAACCTCTTAACTATAAGCCACCCAATTAAATATTTCCATATATAAGAGTTGCTGTAGGGACTGGAGAGTTGTCACAGAGGTTGAGAGTTGGCCTTCCAGAGATTCTGAGTTCAATTCCCAGCAACCTCATGATGGCTCACAATCATCAGTGATGATATCTGATGCCTTTTTCTCATATGTAGGGAGAGCACTGTATAGATAATAAATCAATAAATCTTAAAAAAAAAGAATTTCTGCAGTAAGGGTGTCTCTTCATAGCACTGTAAACCATAACACAGAAGTTGATATCAGTAATGGGGTTCTACTGTGAAAGTCATGACCAGGTTTTGTTTGGCGAAATTTGGGTTTTGGAAGTTTGGGTTAGTAAAGTAGCAGAATGTTTTAAGAGCTGTTTAATGGACCACACCAGTAGGAAAACAGAAGACATTGGTGCTGAGTGATTTGAAGTGTAGGAGTTTCTTCAAGGAGTTGCACAGAAGAATTTTAATATGTTGCCTTGAATTGTTCTTGTGATACTTTTTGCCCTGTCTGACGAGTTTGTCTGAAGTTAAAGTACAGAGTTTGGGATTCATTTCCTTGGCAGAGGAAATCTCAAAAACAGCCTAGTATAGACTGTATTGTGTTGTTACTTGTGTAAACTCTAATGAAGATCTACAACGTAAAGGAGCAAGCTGAACAAGGAGAAATATTTGAGAAGAAAAGGATCACCAAAAAGTAGAATTGAGGTAAGTCTTATATTCTAGGAGATAAAGAGATTCAGAAATAAAATAAAGGAAGTGATAAAGTCAGGGCAAGATGCTATCCATCTAGTATCCAATTTGTCAAAATGAATTAAAACTTAAGCAGGTAGTGGTGGAGCATGCCTTTAATCCCAGCACACAGAAGGCTGAAGTGGGCACATTTCTTTCTTTCTTTCTTTCTTTCTTTCTTTCTTTCTTTCTTTCTTTCTTTCTTTCTGTCTGTCTGTCTGTCTGTCTGTCTGTCTGTCTTTTTTTTTGGAGGGGGGGCAGATTTCTGAGTTTAGTCTACAAAGCATTTTCAAGAAGAGCTAAGCTGAGGCAGTGAAGGGAATCACTGAAAACAGAAAGCTAGTGTTGATGTAATTAAATGAGAGGGCCATGCTCTACCCCATCAAGCAGCAGAGCATGGTGAATTCAACAATGTGGGTCTGGCTTCAATGAAAGAAAGAAGGAATAATGTCTTTGACTAAGGAAAGCCACTAATACCAAGCATGTGTCAGAGGTCTAGAGATGTTATTGCACGAAGCTCTGAAAGTGAAGCCTGGATTGCCTTGTAGGCTTCAAGATGTTGGAAAGGTTGAAGCTGTGGAATGTCTGTGGAGAAAAGCTGCTGACTGGGAGAGAGAAACATCAAAACTGAAAGGATGGAGATATGAAGAGCTCTTTGACATCAGACATGAGATGATGCAGAGTTTGGAGTTTGCCCTGAGAGTTTTCAGTCTTGCACTGTTCCCTCACTCTACTCACTTCTCTATGTTTTGGGGGATGGCAGTTTACATTCTGTGCCATTATATGTTGAAGTATATGATCTGTTTTTGATTTTGATTTTACAAGATTTTGATTTTACAAGTGATATAGTTTAGAAATTAAATCAATTCTTAAAGGGACTATGAACTTTAGACTTTTAGATAGGTTTGAGACTGTTATATACTATGGAGGCTTTTAAAGTCAGTGAATGCATTTTTGCATTTTGATATAGCTACAAGCCATTGGGGGCCAAATAGTGTAATGTGGTGGTTTGAAACAAAATGACTTCTAAGAGAGAAGCACTATTAGGAAGTGTGGCCTTGCTGGTGTAGGTATGGTCTTTTTGTTAACTGTTTTTTTTTTTTATTGAGTTATGTAATTTTATTCATTCCTCTCTCTACCTCTCCCCTACCCTTCTACTCTCTCCCATGATACCCATGCTCCCAATTTACTCAGAAGATCTTGTCTTTTTCTGTTTCCCTTGTAGTTTAGTTCCAAGTATGTCCTTCTTAGGGTCATCATTGTTGTTTAGATTCTCTGAGATTGTGAATTGTAGCTTGATTTTTCTTTGCTTTATGTCTAAAAGCCACTTATGAGTGAGTACATATAATATTTTTTCTTCTGAATCTGGGTTACCTCACTCAATATGTTTTCTAGATTCATCCATTGCTCATAAATTTTAAGATGAAATTATTTTTTCTACTGTGTAGTAATCCATTGTGTAAATGTAAGATATTTTCCTTATCCATTCTTTGATCAAAGGGTATTTAGGTTGTTTCCAGGTTCTAGCTATGCAAAGTAGTGCTGCTATGAACATAGCTGAGCACAACCCCAGATGGACTGGGAAGGAACAAGCATAGGATCAAACTAGTCCCTCTAAATGTGGCTGGCGGTTGCATAGCTGGGACAGAATGAGGGACCACTGGCAGTGGCACCAGGATTTATCCCTACTGCTTGTACTAGTTTTTGGGAACCTATTCTCTTTGGATGGATTCCTTGCTCAGCCTAGATATAGTAGGGAAGGCCTTGGACTTTCTATAAAACAATGTGCCTTACCCTATCTGAGGATTGAATGGGGGTGGAGTGGGAGGGTATATGAGGGTATGTATAATGAAAAAAGATAGTTTGTTTTCTTTTAAAAAATAGATAAACATAAAAGAAGAATTGCTCTTTTCATGATATCTCTTTATTATAATAGAAACCCTAAGACATTAAGGAACCTTTTTTTTCTGAAAGACCACTTTAGCTTAATTATAGAAGGTGTCCTTCTCTTCCTCTGATCCATCATGTTTTCAGGCTATCAACCATATGATTCTTCTAACCACAGTAGCTGTGTAACACATTAGTATATGTTGCTGGATACAATTATTTATTGTAGTAGAATGGTGATGGATGGAAGGTAAAGGAAAGTTTGATAGAGAATACGAAAAGTTATCTGGTGAGTCGGGAGTTCACAATGATATAGCAGTATTGTTTTATAAAAATGTATACATATCATTATTATATGCCTCCTTTGGCCTGCTGTGTAACAGAACTCACATATAATAATGCCCAATATTACTGATTATTGTCTACTTGTCAATCCTTTTACAATGACTCACAGGTATCCCAATCTTTTAAGCAACATTATGCTCCTATCCCACACACTTGTTTTTTGTCCCCATTTTGCTGGTGATGATGGTGGGGACAAGTGGAAAAGCTAAGACTTTAATAGATGTGATTATACTCTAGGTAATATGACCTAAACACTTGCACCATGGTGCAACTTTGATCTTTAGACACATTTCTTGAGACATAAAATTTGTTTTTATATATAAAAAACTTTAAGAGTTTTATCTTTTTTTTTTTAATTTTAACCTTATTGAATGCTGTGAAACAGGGGAGACATCATACTATCTTGAATTTGAAGAAAAACTAAGGGTGGTATGTTGCTATTCCTAGCTCTTTCCTTACACAATGTCACACAAAAATCAGATAGAGTGAATGAACCCAATCTAGGATCTGAACAGTAGCAGATGAAGACTGGCTTAGGTTAGAGCTTGAAATGGCTATGGGAAGAGCTATGCAGGAGCATAGTTCTTTAACCTTTCTGTGCTGTGTTCTAACCCCATCTGGTTGTGTGGTCTGCTGAGAGACTTAATGTTCCCAGTCTGAGGGAAGATGAAGATGCTTTTCTCATAAAGACTTGGTAAGAACATAATTAGTTATCTTTGTTTCTCTACAATAAAACAGATACCTTTTGCATTGTCCTTCTCAGGTTTTTAGAGACTATTTTGCCAGCTAGGGCAGGAAGGTCCACAGAAAACATATTTAAAGCTAGAGCTTATTATCTCCCTTTTTAGTTCTGCTTGTACAACAATTATAGAAAACACGAAAATCTTCACCTGCCCATGAAATGGGTAGCTTTTATTCGCAGGCCTAAGGCTGGCCTAAGTCTTTTTTGAAACACACACACACACACACACACACACACACACATGAGATGCCAAAATATTATCATCTTTTCTAACTTTGTAGAGGCATAGGATAAGTTTACAGAATGAAGTTTTAAGTTCCTTATCTTTGAGAAAGTGAAACCAGGTGCATCTTGTAAAGAAGAAATGTCCATGGTCAAAAATGCTTGAAATGATTGAATTTGGAATGAAATCTACAAGTGGCTAATGTTAACACTTTACAGAACATAGTGTCTGTGGAAAAGAGCTTAGAAATTTTTCTAAGTCACAGAGACCAATGCAAGAATAATTAAACAAATATTAGCAAAGTTAAAGTTTTCATACCAGGAAAAAAATGCATGGAGGCAGCCAATGCTATGACCTAACGGTGATCAGCTTTGTGTCATATTGATTGAGATCACAAAATAAAAATAACAAGAATCCAAGAACTCAGATGCTTAATTACACTGTTTCATTATTAAAAGTTTAATTTCACTTCCTTATATTTAACTACAAGAAGAAGCCTATTGTTCTATAACGAAAATCTTTATAGAGTTTTGGGTTTTAATGAACTAAGATGAAAATTATTCTACAAATCCCACCAGTTCAGCAGTTGATCAGTTATTAACTGTTCCTGATTATGGACACAGAGCAGCAGCAACAACAACAACCATAATATTTCCAATCTGGCACTTTACCCCAGCATTAATAATATTTAGAATTTAGAAGTGCTGTGGATCTCACTGAAAATTTTCTAAACTTAAAATATGGATTTTAATAGGTAGCAGGCAGTATGGACAATTTCACTTTTGCTATGAAAGCTACTGTTAGTTACCATGACTCTCATCCCAGAGTATTAAGAGAACTTTTGATACAACAGAAAAGAGAAGGCCTGGGACACAGTTTTATTAGATAAAACTGGTCAAAAGCATTGAACCAAAAACCTGAATGGGAGTGAAGTCACTTAATAAATGAGGAATGATAAACTCCTATAGATATTCATGTGAGCTTCAAGAACATGTTACCTATTTTGGTTTCAAAATCCTGTCCATGAAAAGTGTGTGTGCACACGCGTGCATGTGTGTGTGTGTGTGTGTGTGTGTGTAATAAAACAATTTTAACTGAAGGAGTATTTGTTGTGTGATTCAGAAACTGTTGTTTTCTCAGAGAAGTAACTTTAACTTCCACTCACTTATTATTATTCATAGTATTATTTTTTAGATAAACATTAAATGAACGGAAGACAGCACCCTAAATTAGTAAAGAAAAAATTCACTTATTTCATAAGAGAGAATTAAAAAATAAAGAAAATAGAAATACAGATTGGAATTAATATTCATACAGACATTATTGGAACAAATAAAATTTATAACAAAATATGTATGAATTTAAGCATTTAATTAACAATAATTAATGCATATTTTAATTTTCAACTCACATAGACATATATATGTATGTATATATGTTTATATATGACATTAGTACGTACAGAACTTTTATGAGCAAACGTAAAGCACCAGGGTACTCGCAGTTTGAAAGAGAGCAAGGAGAAAATATAACATGAAAGTACTCACAGTCTTAGAATTTGTATAGCTGCTAAAATTTCAGATGACTTAAAAATCTACTGTCAGATAATGAAATCATTCTATACAAAAACATACTCAATTTACTAAGAGACTATTGAAAATGCAAATATAAATATTAAGTGAAAGAGTGCTTATTTATGTAAGGTAAAATGGCATCAAAAAAGAAGATAACTGACGTATGTCATAGCATGACGATTAATACATTCCCCAGCAAGTGGTAGAGAATATAGAAGGCATGCAAGACTGATAAAAGGGATAGCTTGATTATTTGAATATTCACTCACCATTCTGACAGGTGTAAGATGATATCTCAACGTTGTTTTGATTTGCATTTCCCTGATT
>NW_026068178.1:288553-294299 GCF_014885135.2 Alexandromys fortis | reverse complement strand
AAAAAAAGAAAGAAGGAAAGGAATGCTTGAGATAAAAATACTAAAATGAAACAAAAAAGAATATTCACTTACAATTAATTTCTAAGAAGTTTTAAATAACTGATCATTTTCCATAATAGATTGTTTTGCTCCATCTTTGCTCCATTTTATGACAAAAAAATAAAATTCTTAAACATCAATATAAACATATTGAAGTAAATGTATAGATGTACACAGATATACATGAGGGAAAATATCTTTCATTTCTAATTCTAAAAAATGTCTTCCAGAGATCAAACTACAGGGAGAGTCAGCCATTGCCATGAAAAATCAATTTTAGATGTTATTATTACAATAATATGGAAATATTGATATATTTATTATTTAAACAAAACAGATTATTCACAAACATGAAAAACTTATAGATAAAATACTAGTAAACTGCATTCAATAAGTGATTTTAGAGTCACAACCATTATGGGAGTGAGAGTTTTCCTGAAGCAGTTAAATTATAAAATCTGTACATCTATGTCACATTAACTGATCTAAAATAATTTTTCTCAGTAGATTCAGTAATTTCTTTCTATTGTAGAATTAAATCTGCATTAAAACTCTCTCCTTAAATAACATATTGAAATCCTTTGTATCTCTAAAATTAAGAGAATAGTATTGTATCCATGACCAAATTTTTCCCTATCAGCAGCTAAGCTTTAAGTAATCACAGGTTAGGATCATATTTGAGAACAGCCATAAAAGACATATTCCTCAGACATCAAGTAAGGCAATTTCCCAGCTACAATCACTTATGCTATTCAGCTGTTTCTTATGTGTGATTTTCTTTGTCTATTAATATGACCGTCCCATAGTGACAGGAGAAGCCCTGAACCTCTCAGAACTCTGAGTTCAGCCTGAATTGTTAAATACTTCCCTCAGAAAAATCTACTGAATTTAATTGCCTAAAATTGTTAAACATTGTAAAACTTGGCAATTATTTAAAACAGAAATATCTTACATAATAATGAAAAATCAAAATTCCTTAATTAAGTCTTCTCTAGTTTTATCATTTCTCTAATTTTCAAATTTGGGTGATGTAGTGGATTTACTCTGCAGTGCTTCTCAGTGGCTCCTGCACTGTGACACTTGGTCCTTAGTTAATGATTCTGTCTGGGGAGACTACAGATCACTCTGGAAGCAGAAGCTGGCAACTAGATGTGGACACCAGGAGTGGAAATTTGAAGGTTCTGTCACTCAGCCCCGATTCCAGTCTCAGTGTCTCTCTTCCTTATCTGCAAGATGTGACAAATGACTGGCTTTTTTGTTCTCTCTCATATTGAGATACCTTGTCACCACCCCTTTCCAGCTGGGATGGAGTATATCCTTAGCAACCACCAGCCAAGCAGAATGCCCCCACCCCTTGAGTTGCTTTACCACATATTTGTCATATATTTTATCACAGTTATGAAAACATAACACACAGACTTGAGTCCCAACATGATATATTGATAACATTAGGATACTGTCCCTGCAGTGGCCACACTGCCTTTGCACTAAGAGAAATTGAGGTTCAAGGAAGATTACTTGTTTGGGAAACCAAATAGTTTCTCTGCAGCAGATATAGAGCAGACAACAGTATAAGCCATCTTTCAGAACTATGAAACAAGGAAACTTCTATTTCTTATAAATCTCCAGGTCCAAGTGTTTGTTTATAGTAATAGAAAGGAAACCAGAAGATAAAATTAGGGACAGATTTTAATAATAACCAGAGAAATGCAAGGGAGAAATATAATACACTCAGAGGCCTGCTAACAACAAAAGTGATAAAAATAGCATTGGAGAAAGTGTACATTTTCAATGCTCCCTCGGTCAGTTCTCTACCATGGAGAAAACCAGAGAATTTCCAAACTACACCTTAACAAAATAATCTTTAGATTATTTAAATATTTTGCTATACCTTTTTAATCAATAAAATTTTAAAAATAATTGGGCTAAGTATAAAGGAAGCCTTTTAAATACAAAAGGAAAAATGTAAGTAAAAGTATGGATTAAATTAAAATATTAAGGCGATTTTTAATATTTATCCATTAATAGAATATTTATAATACTCATTAGTGCCAATAACTTACTATAGAGAATATTCAGAGACCCTTTAGAGATAAAAGCCAGTCAAAAGGAGAATAAAATGGGTGAAAGATATGATCTTGCCTTTCTACTGTAAAGGAGATACAGCTGGTTTGCAACATCTGAGAAGAAAGATATTAACCACATCAGAATCTGACCAGCAAAGAATTGTCTATTCACACCCAGAAGACTAAAGAAATTGAAAAACTCTAGCAATGTCAGCTAGTAGGAAGAATGAAGATGAAAATAATTCTCACTAACCAGAACTGGGTGTATAAATTGATTCTATTTTGGAAAAAATACTTCAGTCATTTTGCCATAAAACACATGTTAGTCACACCCCAAAATTAAGCACTTTCATCAGAGTGATGAAAACAAACAAGGGAAACTTTACAGAAGTATTTCATGGGGTTAATTGTGTTGGAGATGGCACAGAAATATATTCTGAGGAAGATCATACAGAAGACTACAAAACCAATAATCAATAATACTTTATCTCTTAAATTGCTGTATATATGATGTAATAGTTTATTATGTTTGTTATAATGTACATGTAACATTTATTTTTATATGTACTATATATTTCAATATATAATTAAAGATAACTTAATGAAGAAAAAGTAATCTCAAGGTGCAACATAATGCCTGAAGAAAGAAGATACCAGGGGAATATCTCAGCTAATAGGCAAAAATCCTGCAAATATCAGGTCTAATAAACTGACCTGGCAATATCATAGCAGTAAGTGATCCAGTAGTCAAAAACACAGATGTTTGATGAGCACTCAATGGAGAATGAGTGATGAGTGATAAAACAGTGGCTGGTTTAATGAGTTTAATTTCTAGCACAAATTCTTGACAAGATGAAAACAAACAAAAAATCCTATCATTTTTTTTTCAAAATTAAAATTTATTTTGTATAGCTAAAAACTGTCTTAAAATGCATACTATATGTGCTCTGAGAGACAAATCAGAGGGTTAAGGCACTTGCAGCCAAGTATAATAACCTGAATTTGATCCTGAATTGTTATGTGGTTGAAATAAAGAAGAGACTTCAGACTCCAACAAGTTGTCTTCTGACTTCCATGGGGAGCTGTTACACAGGCACACATGCACACACACACACACACAGAGAGAGAGAGAGAGAGAGAGAGAGAGAGAGAGAGAGAGAGAGAGAGAGACTGGGACAGAAAGAAAGAGAAAGAGAGAAATTAATGAAAGTGCACTATTTAAAATGCACCTCTTAAATGAATGCAAATCATATATCTACTTTTCTAGCAATGAATGTCTTAATGTTAATTAATTCAGTCATCAGCTACCTAACTAAATTCCAGAAAAATAATAGAGTTTAAGAGAATGTAGCAAAATTGACAGATGGGCACTGTTTATCCATTAGAATTATAACTTCTTCAAACGGAAAAAAAAATCCTGTAAGAGGAAAGATATATTTTTATCACTGGCAAAAGGTATACAAAGTTGCTGAGACTTTTAATGAAAAAGCATAAAAGTTAATTTAACAATCAGCTCATACTTCAAGTTCATTAGAAGTCTGTGGACCTTGGTAATTCAGATGGACATAAAATGGTTACAGTCTGATAGTAAAATAATATAGTAAAAACCATTTAAATTTTAAATGCCCTTACTATTTTTTTTCAGCATTCAAGCCTCACTTTAACCTTCCTCCTCACCTCCCGTACCTCCCTCCACATTCTTTCTGTTGTCACCCCCAATCTACTCCTCCTCCATTTCCATTCAGGAAAGGGCAGGTCTCTCATTGATATGTCAACAAAATGTGGCATAACAAGTTGCCATAAGACTGAGCTCATCTCATGTATTAACGCTGGGCAAGGTGACATATTATGAGGAGTAGGATCCAAAAAGCCAATAAAAGAGTCAGACAGTGCCTGCCCCACTGTTAGGAATCCAACAAGAAGACTTAGGCAGGTAGCTCACGATGATCATATATATAGTGGTTAGGACTTGCCTTGTGCCCTTACATTTCTTAAAATAATATTTTATTTTAATGATAAAGTTATATAACTTTATATAATTCATTGTGATCACATTCACCCACATTCTCCAGCAACCTTTTCCGCCTTACTATCCCTACCAACCCAACTTTAAATGTTACTCATTAAAACAAATGTCACACATACCCTGTGGGTAACAAGCAACTCTATAATTTGACTTAAGACCCAATCAACAAGTGGAAACTGGAAACCTAGCCAGTTACCTAGGGCTAGTGAAGTCACAGATTATGGAGAAGGTCCTACAACGTCCATTTTACTAAAGCAGCACAGTTGCTAGCTACTGTTTTAAGTATTTGTCTGTACAGTCACAGATACGTGAAGTCCTCACCCCTCATCTGTGAAACTTCTTTACAACAGACAGACACGATTATGGATAACTACAACCAAACAAAGTGCAAAGTTGTGTAGCCAAGTCTCAATAAATGCACCTGCAAAACACTGCACCTAAAGCTCAGGGAAGATTGTGGCAGAGGGGGCAGAAAGATTATAAGAGACAGTGGATCAGAGAGTTTGTTATGAGACTATGTCTTCTAGGAATCTTAGAAGCTATACCCATAGAGTCTCACCAACATTACTACCCAAACATAAGCTGAAAAGGGACAACAACGGTAAATGTGCCAAGCAGGACAAGAGAAAGCTCAGTAGGTTTTAACCCAATACAAAGAACTTGCGGCTTTAAGGCAATTCTGAGAGCAAGAGAAATAGTCTTCCTGAAAAAAGGACACAAATTGTTTATTCAATACCAAATGGTTATCACTGAAAGCATATACATGTAATATTATTTGGACTTAGCAGCTTGTATTTATATGCTCTACAATATATATGTACATACATATGTGTATATGTATGTAATAACAATTAATGCAGATGGAAGAAACAGATTTTAAAGAGCACAAGAAGCCATATATGGAAGATTGGGGGTGGGGAGCTGGAAAAGGTAATGATGCAATTATATTATAATCTCATAAGTTAAATAAAGAATATAAATTTGACTATGAAGTCAAGTTTGGATGACTCCTGAGAATGAAGTCCTACTCAGGAGTGTAGTCAAACTTATGCTAGGCAAACACCATCATAGAGATAAGAAGGTAGCCATTAAATCCCAGTACTAGGTGAGAAACTATTAGCAACTGATAGCTTCAGGGAGGGGGTAGTAAGTTTTATTTAATAAAGTGACCCCTGAACTGTAGACCCTTTATTTTTGGCTCAGTGTTTTTTATTCGGAATTGATCTCTCAGAAACAAATACATAATATATACAGATTTATGTATGTTCATGTATATATTTATGTATATGAAGTTTATTGAAGCATTATTTATGGATTCAGAAGCAGTAACAAAGTAAAAAATGAGGAGGGAACTGATGAAGGAAATTACACTATATTGACACCAAGGGACTACTTTACAAATATTAAAAACAATAGATTAGAATAATTTTATATAACAAAGAAAATACGATAACAAATTCTTAATGACTAGAAAACTAAAATGTAGAAGTAAGTATATAATAATAAAAACAATATAATAAAACAATATATAAAATAGACTGTCCTGAAAAGAAAAATTTGCGAAATATCCATTCAGCTTTCTATATAGAAAGTCATACAGACCAATATTATTCAA
>NW_026068178.1:280656-288389 GCF_014885135.2 Alexandromys fortis | reverse complement strand
ATAGATAGGTAGGTGTTAGATGATGGTTAAATAACAGACATAATGTTTATTAAATAGATGATAGTTTAGTAATTTAATAAACTAGATAATGTGTTAACTATCATCTATTTAATAAACATTTTTGCAGATTTCCTACTTCATTGAAAAGTCTGACAGTAAGGGCCTATAGGCTGAAGATGGATGGCCCAATGTTACATAAAAACTTTGGGTTACTATCCAGGCAACAAGATATCTCTGTCAATTCTAGAGTTTTAAAAGTTGCTTACAATACACTTCCTATTAACTTGAGTAATATATATCTTTCTGGGGTCTTTGATAGAGTTGAAGAATAGATCATTATAATTATAGTTTTCCATAGTTATAATAAAAGATAAATAAAATATGAATATTGTAACTTTAATTCTTACTTAATACCTGTTTTATTATATGTAATATTTGTATGTTAAAGTTAAAACCCCCCTTTTTATTTAGACAGAAAAGGGGAGATGGTGTGGAATTCCCTTCTGTATGCTATGAATATTTTTATTAACAATGATTATTAAAGAATCTGTTTTGATCAATGGCTTAGTAAAATTAGGCAAAAAATCCAAACAGATATAGTGAGAAAATAGATGAGATCAGGGAGACACCATATAACCGCCGAAGAAGACAGATGCTAGAGAACTTTATCCAGTAAGCCACAGCCTTGTGGCAATACACAGATTTATAGAAATATGTTAAGATATAAGAGTTAGCCAAACATATGCCTAAGCTATTGGCCAAACAGTGTTGTAATTAATATAGTTTCTGTGTGATTATTCATGTCTGGGTGACTGGGAAATGAACAAGTAGTCTCTGCCTGTGTGATATTGTATAACATGATGGATAATAGACACTTGCTGTATGGGTGATAGATGATAGTATAGTATATGTAGAATAAGAGTAGATGACATGGTTAATGATAATGATAGGTTAAATCTTTCATTTCATAGATATATAATAGGTGGTATATAGATTATAGGTAGATGATATATGTTAAGCTCAGTAAGATATCTTTGACTAAGGAAAACATAGAAATATATTGAAGACCCTGATTAGCTTCAGGTTCCCACTTAGTCTATGAAAATTATCTTCTAAACAATTAATCACCCAATGGAACAAGGGAGAAACTATATTTCTATTAATCTGCCAGGCATGGAATGTCATTGAGGCCAGATGACAACATTTTTCTCACAGTTTTGTTAGTATTCCTTTTTTTTCTGAAAACACAGAATGTGAAATGATAACTACTAGCATGATGGCTTCATCACTACAAGAAAAAACTCAAAAATAAACAAGTCAAAGCAAGTTTTTAATCATCACTCCAAGATGTTTGAAGGATCAGTTCCTAGCAATGGTTTAATTATGAAAACAGCAACAATATTGATGATTAAAATAAAAGTAAATATTGTAAAAATATATTTCTAAATGAAATAAATATATGAGAAATATTTCACATTTTTATAATGGTACTATAAGTTTATACAAAAATTCAGCATTTAGAATAAAAATATTTTTGCTGCAATAATCTCAATGTTAATTTGAGTGTTAATGTGTGGGCTTTCTTTTAAATTTAGAAATTAATTGTAAATAAATAGGCTTAATATTTCTGTTGGAGTTCTTATTATATTCAATCAAAAAGCCTTTTAAAGTATTGATTAAAATTACATGCCTATCATAAATCATATTTAAGAAACACTTTTGTTTTGGAGTATTTATTTTGTAAATTGTCTCGAATATTTTTATAAGGACAACCACTTCTTAATTAGTCTCTTAAATTTTGGCTGCAATATTGAAATATTTAACAAAGCATTTAATAATATTGATGCCAAAATCCATCGGTATATGCTCATTTAGAACATTGAAGATGTGCACCATGCTGGAATAAAAGAGTGTGATGAGAATCTGTGGATTCTAAAGCAGCAGAAATTGATAAAATGTGTAAGAGGCATACCTTTAAGAAAACACTTGGCAGTTTTACCCTATACAAATATTTGTCAAAATGAAAACATCTATATGAAAGAGAATAAAATGTAGCATTTTATACTAAAATGCTTATAGATATTAATATCAAGAATAGAATAGAAGAGTTAGTGATTAATATGGTGACAAAACCCTTATCAAACAGGGCCAGACTTTTGTGTTCAATTACCATGAAGCAATATGTATATATGTAGAGGTTGGGGTGGGGTTGTTTGTGTATTAGCATATACAGGTATACATGACATTTAGTGAACTTGTTCTTGGTTTCAAATTAACTTGCCTCTACAGATTATTATTTCCTAAATGAAAATATACTTTACATTGTAGTGTCTATATATAATGACAGACACTTTAGAATGTGTTTACCATAACATAAAAGTTTGAAGATTATAAACAGTTTTATGAAGAAGAGTAATAAAATATTGAAAGTGTATTCTTGGAAAACATCCATACTGAAGCAGTATCATGAACCAAATATTAAAGAAAATTAATTTAATTAAATGAGTAAATTTCAACAGTAATTATTCTGATTATTCCATTTTAGTGAAAGCATAATTTAGCATAAATTTTGTTTTTAGAATTTGTTTTAATATACCCAGCTGTACATTATTTTTAAAAGTGTGCTATTTGTAGGAAAAACTTAAATAGAGTTAAATTATTTGCATTGAACATAATAAAAGTAGTTCATCATTAAATCCTTTTTTTAATGGCATATGATGTTTTCAAAGTAATGAAGCACTAATTTTAGGTCAACTAAAATTTAGAAGTAAGTATAAAGAGGTTCTATGTCTATTTTGTTTCCACTTATGTATGGTTTCCTGACTGTCAACACCCACTCTCAGAGTAGGACATTTGTTACAATCAATTAAAATCATATTGGCATAGCTTTATCACCCAACGTCCATTGTTTCCAAGTGATCACTGAGCTCTGAACTTCTACAAAATAAATAATAAATTATATAGTTTTAATACGCAATAACACAAGATAAGCATTCACATTCCAAAATGGAGATATGAGGTATAGCAAAAAAAGAAAGGAAAAGTTCCAAAGTGAATCCCAGAAAAGAACACACAAAATCCTGCAGGATTATGTTGGACATCTGGCACTTGATGAAATTGTTCCCTAGGGCTTCACCAGTCACCCCTCTTCCAGACTCTGTCATCTACATCATATATAACCTTTCTTAGGTCACTAGCACTCCATACCTGCAGGATTCTATGGCAGCCTTCCTATAGATACAGCTTATCATTTAGTTGGGGTCTTAGAACTTTCTTGTAAAACCTTCCACTTTGGCACATATCACTAAGCCTCAGCAAACTGGATTTGTATAGCACAATTCCATGATGCCCTCAATCTTCCACCTTTTGTTCTTAAAAGGAGTTCTAACGTTGATGATGCTTCCATGTCCTGCTGTAAGAATTTCTCTAGCCATTGGCTTTAGAGGAGAGTGGAACTCCTGGTTCAGCAGTGTCTGCTTCATTGTATGCCTTCTACTTTCAAATCATTTTGCAACATCACAAAATGGAGCCTTTAGTCTGTGGCATCTTGCGTCTGGAAGTCTTCCTTGTCATCTTATAAAGCATAACGTTTTTCTGTAAAATCTCTAATCTTTTCAATAGTTACTGCTGCTCTCAAATATACCTTTTCTATACACTTAAACTTGCACCTTTGATCTCACCAACACAAAACATTTTAATATGTTACTGATTTATTTTTTGCCCTGTCTCCCTCTCTATGTAGAAAGAAGCATCTTGAATGCTCTTCTGTTTCTAAACATCCCCCACCAAACAAATTAATGCATTACTTAGGAATAAATGTCAGTCATGTTCTCCGAACACAGTCAACATGAAGATGGACATATTACCAAGATATCAGGCAAATGGCCTTGAGCCCAGTTCCACACTGAGTACAACCCTGAAATGTCATAGCCAGGGATCTACTATCTTCACTTCTCTCTACATTCCGAGCTTAAAAGCTCTCATTTGAATGACCTGTTTACTTTGTGTTACAGAATATAGCAGCTCCTGGTACCCTCTCTGGGTTATCCTTGGTCTAGCGCTTTGAAATTAATACCAGGATATCTAAACCATTGTGTTATAGGACTGGGCTAATTTAATGTTTATGTTAAAATAGTGAAGTCAGTAACACTACAGATGAAAAATAAAAGGGTTTATAGTTGAGCATAGGATAACCTACATTGGCCAGCCAAGAATAAGCACAGGGCTTCATGATAAACTGCAAAGCTAGTCTCTATATAGGCTTTGGTGGTTCCCACCAAGCTTGTGTTCCCCCTCATAAGGAATACACATGAGGCACTCTTGCTTTTCACATATCCTTTCACCTAGTACACCTAAGTATAACAAGCTGACCTATGGATAAGGACTGATTCAAAGAAAGCCCTATTGTAGTCCTGAAGTCAGATCACTCCAGATAACTGATGACCAAGACCACAATGAGGTGACCAAGAAAAAGGTTGTAATTGTGTCTAGTAGTGATGATAATATGTGCTTGAGGTTAAGCAATCTAGAAACTAGAGTTCAGTTGTCCCTACTATATCAGAAAGCAAAATACAATGATATTTGAACATATATGTGGATTAAGGGAGGTTCTACATCTTCAAAACATAAATATTATATGATATCACTAGCCTTGTGGTTTTGACACCTACTCTTATGTTGAGGTCCTGGAAAGAAATGCAACAGAGGAAACACTTTGTCCACTATGACTTGGGAGAGAAAAGTCATTTTTCTCACTAAACACATCACTTCTTGCATAAATATTCACAAAGCCTTTTTTTAAAATCTCCTACTCTGCTTCCTGTCTGGAGGCATCCTGCTCTAGACTTTCTGCTCAAATTGTGCATTTCTGTTTCAATCGAGAAGATAAAAATCCAAAGACATCTGTAAAAACTGCATCATTAGCTTTGATTTATTTTATAGCACTTATAACAGAATTTAAATTTAGAGAGATAATTTGGTTAGAGTTAAAATTAAAGATAAAGACAGAACTGCAAATTTTGTATTTGGTTGTTGATGGTGAATTGCCGATTTGTGTCCAGGATCAGGTTTGATTTAGGAGAATATTATCTCACTGGCTTGTCATGAAGTGTATTTAACCTTGATATTCTAATGCCCATTTTATAGTTATGAAAACTGAGACTTAATATAGTATAAAAGCTTATTCTGTGTCATTAGTAACAGATTGTAGTTTAAACAAAGTAGAATTTATTTTATCCACTCATTTTCATGAACATCAGACTTTATCTTTCTGCCCATCATTATTTAAGGCTGCAATTTGATATGAGAAGTAACTTTTGTTTTCTGAGCTTCTTTCTAGGTTATTTCTTTACCAATTTTATCTCACAAGCAAATATTGAATATTTGGTGTCTCAAATTCTGTTTTATCTGACATATTCTCCTTATCCTATCTTCTGTTTATGAAATGTTCTTTATTCACTGACCATAAAATTTTCTGTACTTCTGTAAAAGTTAAGCTTAAACATTGCTTTATTCCATGTTTCTTTCCTCTTCTATGCGTAGTTGTGGTTATGGATGTCCATTACCATGATCTGTGTTATCAGCTACAGAAACAATGACAGTAAATTACTCCTCAGTGGTGAAGTTAATAGCTGCTTTATATGGAAAGGAACTTTGTGACAGCATGAATTCGTCTTGTCTCTGAATTCTGAGGTCTGTTTCACTGCCAGAAACACATACCTATAAAATGATGTATAATGTATAATTAGAAGAATTCACAACCCACTCAAAGATAGTTGATACTGCAGCAAAGTAGAGTCTTCTATCATTTGAAGATAGGCAGGAAAAATAACTAAAAGCATCATGTTGCCCATGTCTTTCTTTCTATGTATGTAGCTACTTTGAAAGCATGGAGTTAAGATCTAGCAAACTTCCTTAAAAGGCATGTTGTTCTCTCCCGTGTTTAGAAAATGTCATGAGACATCAAAATAAATTATTTTGATCCTGCCATTCTGGTACACATACCATCCGTTTGGAAGTTTCCGTTTTGTTGCCTGGTGTTACATTGTCAATGACCTGCTGTTGCCTGCTTTGACAACTCACTTCCTTTGCTAAGGCTACTAAAGTGTACTGAATTGTGCTATTTCCTTCAGAGTTTCATCCACAACAAATAGTTTTAGTATTTCAAAACCCTTCATAAAAAATACAGTACTACGGGTAACATTAATGCACAGAGGTGCCATGTGCAGGTGTGTATGTGTGTATGTGATTGAGTATGTGTGCATGCACATGTGTATGCATGTTGAATGTCACAAGTCTGTTAAACATGTAAGCATTAGTTTTCTTCTGGTTAAATTTATGGTGTAGTAAAAGTATATCTTAGCATTATAAAAAGAAGACAAGAAACGAGCCTCCTTGCTTGTTATGAAAAATCCACATCCATCTCATAGAATGAGTACAGGTACACTCTCATAGAATGAAAGGAAACTAGGAAGAAGAGAAAATATATTTAATAATATAAGGGAAAAAAAGTAACTTCTTTGAGATTTGATGCAAAGAATTGAGAAACCCCATATGTCCACTCGCATTTTAGGCCTTCAGGGTTTCTCTTGTTCACAGCTAATACTTGGCTTAACACACACATGATACAAAAATAAATACACTAAACATACAAACACAAACATATACACATCCATGCACACAAACATACACATGCATACATATACTTGCATGCATATATATATTATAGTAGTTTGAAAGTAACTGGACACCATAATCTCATTGGTCGTGGCTCTATTAGGAGGCATGGCCTTGTTGGAGGAAGTGTTTCACTGTGGAGTCAGGCTTTCAGGTCTCATCTGTGTTCAAGCCATGCCCAATAAAACACACCACTTCATGTTGCCTGCAAGATATAAAACTCTCAGCTATTTCTCAGCCAACATGTCTGCCAACATGCTGCCTTGCTTCCTGCCATGACTAAACTTATGAACTGTAAGCAAGCCACCTCAATTCATTATTTTTTTATAAGAGTTGTCATGGTCCTGGTGTCCTTTCATAGCATTGAAACCCTAACAATGACACATATATACATATAAATATACACATACACACAATACAGATTCCCATCAAACTAAAGGTAACAAATAAATTAGCCGAAGTACTGAAGGAAGTGAAAAAACGCATAATAATGTCTTAGTTTCCTTCTCTCTAGGAAAGATTTTACATCTGAAAACTTGAGTACCAAATATTAATAACAAAATATTAATAGTTTGAAGATTTGGATGAAGAAAATTGATATTGATTACATTTGTCTTTAAGTGAATGAACCAATAACATCTCTGCAAGGACATGTAAAAAAAGTTCCTAGTTCCTAGTGGAACAATATCTTCCATGAATTCCGAAATGGATTGCAAAATTTTGGAATCACTAACTTCACACGGGGCTCCAAAATTCTTATTGAGTGGATTATTATTACATAATTATTCACCACAGATAAAACAACTAACCTTTATCAAGGAATAAAAGATTTATAAATTGCTAAGCTTTTAATATATGTTAAGTGCTTTCATACACTTGGACCTGTTGAGGTTGTTTTGTACTTCACATAGTCAACCAATCTTATTAGGCTATGTGGTAGTGTTTATGAAACATTTTAGAAAAGAGAAACATAGAAGTTTAAGATATGGAATTATTATTTTTGTTTATTTTATTATTATTATTACAAATTTTCACCTCCTCCCCTCCTCCCATTTTCC